>NC_081415.1:486033003-486213003 GCF_030272615.1 Cryptomeria japonica | reverse complement strand
ATAATATTTTACATGAACACCCCAGAGTTCTTGAAGGGTGGGTATGATCTTATTGAAATCATGAAGAGTATTGAGGGGAGGAAGAGCTCCCCAGGAGTCTCTCCAAAAAAGGGCATCCTGCCCATTGCCAATGCTCCATGTTAGCTTGTCAGACGAGATGCCTCTACATTCTAGCATAAAGATCCAGATTCTAGAGCCCTTAGGAGGGTGGGCTATCCTAAAGATACTTATAGGATCTTGGTTATGCAGATATTTATTATAAAGGGTGTGTGCCCATTTAACATTGGGGTTAGTATACATATGCCAAACTAGCTTAGCCCCCAACGCTTTGCTTTGGATTTTTAGATCTTTGATGCCCAAGCCTCCCATCTCCTTAGGAAAGCATATCTTATCCCAAGCAATCAGTGGAAGTCTGAATTTGTCTTCAGAGCCTTGCCAAAAAAAAGTCCTTATGTGTTTTGTAATCTCCTTTCTCTTAGAAGCAGGGAGGTCCATACATGAGAGTTGGTAAATTGGCATAGCTGAGAGAACCGCCCTAATCATAGTGGCCTTACCAGCAGAGGATAACCATTTTCCTTTCCATGAGGATATTATGTTTGTGATTTTGGAGACAACCCGATTCCATAGATTGGAAGATCTGATAACCTTGTCTATGGGGAGCCCCAGGTATTTGCACAGTAATTCTCCTACATTGTATTGAAGGATATTAAGAATTTTCTTTTGTAGTCCTTTATTTGTGTTAAAAAAGGTTATGTTAGACTTCAAAGTATTGATTTCTTGTCCAAAGATGCTGGTGTAGCTATTCAGGATTTTTAAATTATTTTTGCTTCTATAGAATTGCTCGATCCAAACAACATGGTATCATCAACAAATTGTTGATGGGTGATAGGTTCCATGTTAGAGGTAATTTTAATACCGGTTAGCTGTTCCGCTTCTCTGGCCCAATTAAACATTCTTCCCAGTGATTCTGCCATTATAATGAAAAGAAAGGGGGAGAGGGGGTCCCCTTGTCTGAGACCTCTAGAGATTTCAAAAATCCTTCTAAGGCTCCATTGACTAAGATTAAAACCCTAGGTGTAGCAATACATTCAAAGACCAGATTAATCCATTGCTTATTAAACCCAAAGGATTCCAGACATTTGCAAAGAAAGTGCCAATCTACTTTATCATATGCTTTTTTAATATCCAATTTGATCATCATACTTGGTGCTTTATTTTTTTGTACTGAATGGATAGCTTCCTAAGCAATGATTATACCATCATAAATGGATTTGTTAGGCACAAAACTTGTTTGTTCCTCACTGATAATTATGGGGAGAAGGGTGAGTAGTCCGTTTGCCATTGTTTTTGTGAGTAATTTATAAAGGGTGTTACATAAGGCTATTGGACGATAATCCTCAAAACTATCCACTATCTCTTCTTTGGGATTAAAGCTATGAATGTATTGTTTAGTTCTTTGAGAATTTTCCTCAAGTTTCTCATTCCTTCTATGGCCTTAGTGATTTCATTGCCCATGAAACTCCAACATTTTTGAAAAAAGTGTGCTGGGAACCTGTCAGGACCAGGGGCCTTATCTAGACCCATTTGGAATAAAGCTAATTCTACTTCTTCCAAAGTTAGTTTTTTATTAAGCATTAGGTTGTGTTATTTAGTTACTAAGTTCGGGATGTTTTTTAAAAAGTCACTCTCCTTAGTCCATTTGGAGCCCTCACTGTTGTTAAGGATAGTCGCAAAATACTCAACAGTTGCCTTGGCTATTAACTCAGGATTTTCACTGAAGTCCCCTGATACCAATTTAAGCTTGTTGATTCTATTTATAGTTCTGCGTTGTTTTGTGCTATTATGAAAGAAGCTTGTGTTTCTATCGCCAGCCTCAAGCCAATGATCCCTAGATTTCTGTTTCCAATAAATTTCTTCACAAGCTAAGATTTCTTCATACTGAGCCAAATTGATTTTTTCCTTTTGATATAGAATGTTATTCATCCCATACCTGATCACATCCTCATTAATAATCTCCATCTCTTTCTCAATTTCTGTTTTTTGTGTGAAAATATTGCCAAAGTGTTCTCTATTCCAAATTGTTAATTGTTGCTTAATCTTTTTAAGTTTGGTCACTACTTTGAAAGTCTTGGAACCTATGACTTTAATTTCATTCCACCACTTTTCAAACAGTTGTAATAAATTTTCATCTCTGAGCCACATCTCTTCAAAGCGAAAGGGAGTTTTTGTTGGTTTTAGTTCTTTTGATATAACTAATTGGACTGGAAAATGGTCCGATCCTGAGAATGGGAGGACCGAGGATTCGAAAGACTATGTCAGATTTCCACAAAGGAAGAATCTATCAAGTTTTTATGCAATGTTGCAAAATCCTTGTCTTCTATTATTCCATGTGAAGGCTTCATTTCTGGCTTTTAATTCCAACAAGTTACAATTGTGAGTCCAGTTCTTGAAATCTAAACATGATTGAGTCATTTTATTATTGCTGCCCCATTTTTCCTTGGGATCCAAAATTGTATTGAATTCCCCACCAATTAAGTATGTTTGTTCAATGTCACTTAGAAGGAAATTCTCAATTTCATCCCAGACTTGTCTTTTTGCTTGTGTTTGGATAGGGCCATAAACATTAATTATAATAAAGTTTAAGTTACTCTTGATGCTTGTAACCCTTCCACACATCCAATTTGGGTCTCTACTTATAAGTTTGAAGGAAATTTGCCTAGGGTCCCATATGATGGCCAATCTACTAGATGCTCCATAGGCAGTTTGACCCTCAAGTTCTCTGATACCTAATTTTCTCTTTAGGTTTGTTAGTTCACTGTTATTTAGTTTGTTTTCTTGTATTAAGAATAATTCTGGGTTGTATTTAGCAATGCATCGCTTTAAGATGCATTGCTTGTTAGGGGCGTTCATGCCCTTAACATTCCATGTAAGGAGTTTCATAATCCCATGGGAAGGATCTTCCCCTTCCCTGCCTAAAAAAGGTTTGTGATTTTAGTCTGACCCACAGTGCTTCCAGCTCTGGTAAGTAATTCAGAAATTGATTTCCTCCCCTACTTTTTTAGGTCAGTGGCATAGTCTGGGGGGAGCAATTCTCCATGGTGTTAGCAATCCCTAGGCTTTCCAATTTTTCAGAAGTGACATCAACACAAGGGTTATGTACCAAGTCCTCGGTTATGTCAGGTTTGCATAACTCTCTAGCTAGCAGTGTTTTTTGTAATGCTAGTTCTTCCTCATCAGCTATCTCATTAATAAATAGTTCAATGAGGTCATCTATGACTGAATTACCCACATACTCAAGAATGCATTTATCTTCTAATTCTCTTCTAACGTCCACATCCACTTCCTTAATACTGTTATTTATGTTGTGATTTTTTTCCTTTTTGTTCTTTCTTTTTTTATTTTTTCCTTTGCCTTTTTTGTTCTTGTTCTTTTTCTTTTTTTAGACCTTTAACCCTGTCTGCCGTATTCTGAGCAAGGTTGCTTAGTGCTACATCCTTCTCCATCAGAATCTCATTGTGAACTGATAAAGCCTCCTGGTTAATAGGATTGGTCTCAGATTTTAGGGGGCTATTACCTATATCTTCATTGCTTAATTTTGTGGATGCCATGTCAGCTAATGGTATAGTATTTTGCAAAACACTCGGTTTATTCACAATATCTATCCTTCATTGTTCCTTTACTGGTTCATTAAGGGTGATTTCACTGTTAATGTTTTCTCTTTCACCTTTTACTTTTTTATGAATTTTTTCTGAATCCTTAGCCCAGAGATTTTGTTTGTTAAACATAAAATCGCCCATAGGGTTGAATTTTATGTTTAACTCCACATCTTTATGGCATATTTCTTTGTCTTCTGAAAAGGGGGCATTCCAGTCCTGGGAATGAAGCCTTCCGCGAGGATCTCTGGTTTAATTTCATATATTGAGTGGTTTGTGATAACTTTGATGGGTTCAAATGTTGATTTTCCTATCTCGACATTGGCTAGAATTCTAATATTAGAGGATTCCAAATAATTATCCTCCAGACCCTCAAATCCTCCTAAAAAATCCCCTAATTTTTTAAGAACATGGCTATGGATTAATTCTACAGGCATATGAGGAAATCGAAACCACTTTGGAACCCTAAGTTTTTCAAAGTCTATGGGGGAGAAATTGGGTTTCCAATTAAAAAATTTGAAGCAATAACCCTTAAAGAATCTATGATTATTTTTAAGTAAATTGTTTTTGAGATCCACAATATTGCATTTGATAAATAAAAAATCATTATCTAGGCTCGAGATACTTATCTGATTTCCTGTAATGGACTTCAACCATTGCAGGACCTCAAAGGAAGAAGCTCCAAAACCAAACCATTTGCCGAAGAGCCCTCGAGCATTGTAACATTCCCACAATTCATCAGTATATTTGCCACTTATTATCATAATGTTATTTGTGTTGAAGCATGACGGCTTTTGGATGTTTATAGGACATTGCTTAGGGAAAAAACCCTCCCTTCTTCTGGTGGAAGAATTTGAAACAATTGAGTAGGGTTTTCTTAACCCTAGTGTGGTTCTGTTTGCTCCAAAGGCCACATCACCATGGTCTCGAGAGAAAGTCTCAGCCTAGGAGAGAGGAGATCTAGAAGACCTTCTTTTGTTAGGGTACCCATAATTCAATATAACCGATGAGTTATTGTGGAAAGCCTCCTTCTTTTGAGAGGAAGTATTTGCTTGAATATTACAGGGAAACCTTGCTGCCCGCAGAGTTTGCTTCCAGACTGTCTTTGCCGAAGAAGAGGAGGGACCATTTGTTTGTTCTAGGTCAAGGAGTAAACCATTCGGTGCCCCCAGAGCCATTTTGCTAATTGCATTGAGATTTAAGGTCGTTGCATTTGCCCCTGTAGCATTTGAATTCAGGGCATCGAAACTGTTCGCGGTGCTTATAGCATTTTTATGGACCTCTGGAGGAGAAAAACTAGTCTGCCATTTCCCAAGAAACCTCCCCTGCCCTTGGGGATGTTTTGGAGGTTTTGTAGAAGAGATTCTGCTTTTCGCATACATTTCGCTTTTTTCATAAAATATTTTTAATTCCCCTGCGTGAATATAATTTTTTATTTATAAAAGATAGCATTTAATTTTAATTTTAATTTTTAACTTGGAATTGAAATTTATTTTAATTATTTATATTTTTTTATATTGATATAGGTAATAAACTGGAGTACAAAAAAGGGAGTAATTGTTTTATCAGTTTGTTATAACTGTACAAAATAGGAGCAACCTATTACTCAGTAACTGCACAAAATTGTGAGTAAGTGTTTTGTCAGTACATGCTAAGACTGCCAAGTTTTTTGCTCATCCTATACGTCAAGCTAATTACAATGGTTGTCAAAAAAAAAATTGCGTCCATGGTGTAAGCCTGGATTAAATCTAGGTGATCCATCCTGTAGGTCCTTCCATCCAAAAAATCCTGCGATCATCCAACATCCTAGCTGATTGGATCATTTGTTATCTAACCTAGTGGCCATTGCCCCTGATTTCTTCCATGAGAGCGTCGAGGGCGTTCACAAATGGAGTTCTCTTAGCATTGGTTCTTCCCCAAGTGTAGCCATGGGATAACTCAAAGATGAATACTGTGGCATGTCCATCTAAAAGGAACCTCCAAAACTTCTCTTTGTTAAGTCTGAAGACCATGGTGACCTGCGAGCAAATAGAATGGCAAGTGAGACTTCAAAAAGACTCAATAAGGACCCTTACTTGCCCTTGATATTTTTCTAAATTCTTAGCTTTCCATAAATACCAAAGGATATCACTAGAAAGTAGATTCCAGAACACATTAGTATCTTTCTTAAGTCCTTTAATGAACCTTGTAACAACATCAAGAATACTACAATTCACAGGAAGTGTAAATCCAAACATAAGCCAAATTTCCTTAGCAATAATGCAGTCGAAAAAAATGTGTCTATTGGTTTCCTTGACTTTAAAAATAAAGCACAAGTCCTCTTTTGAATAGTTTGATCTGGTAGGGAGCTTATCAAGAATTAAAAGCCATCTGAAGGTTTTCTTCCTCGGACCCAGTGGAGACCCCCAGAGAGTTTTAAAAATATTACCCCATTGAGCATGCGATAGGTCAGAGTACCAGATAGAGTTGAGATGGTTAAGGATGTTGTAGTCAGAGGAGAGGGTTTTATAAATAGCTAGAGGTTTAAGGTTCCCAATCGAGCTTCCATCAGACCAAGTGAAGGAGAGAAGGTGGTTATCATCACAAGCACAAGCTATGGGAGGCTGGAGGAAATTACATGCATTTCACAAGATGTTATATGTCATCTTATTAGATAGAGGTAGATTAAATTTAGCGGAGAGCTCATCCCAAGGGATCAGAGTTCCGTTGGCTATGATATCTTCGAAACAACAAATACCTTTGCTGGCCCATTTTTTGGCCGAACACCCTTGAGTAAGGGTGAGAGGCTTATCTTTATGGGTTAAATTCCACTAGATTGACCTTTCCCCAAAGACTTGGTTAACACGGTTGCTCCAACCATTGCCAAAATTAGATCTAATAATTTCCCATGCTTTCCAGATGGTATTAAAAATAACAAAGCCTGCGGTAGAAACTGGAAAGGATCCAACTAGCAGATCACTAATGGGGAGGAGCTTTCAAGATTTAACTTTTTTAGGAACCCCCAATCTAATATTATTATGAATGAGCACTTTCCACGGTTCATTACCTTCCAGAGCATGAAAAATCCATTTGGCAGCCAATGCAATCCCTTGGATTTTCATATCCTTAAGACCCAGACCTCCAATAGATTTATCCATGCAACACCATTCCCATTTAACTGAGTGAGCTTTCCTGTGACCTCTTCCATATGACCATAGAAAATCCCAGATGGTTTTTTGTATCTCATCGATCTGATAGTTATTGAACATCCATACAAACGCATAGTAAATACTATAGGATGAGAGGATCTTTTAGTACACTTGCATTCTTCCTGCCAGCGATAAATAATGCTTTTTCCATTTGGAGAGCTTGGATTCAATATTCCTCTTAATCGATGACCACATGTCCTTAAGGCAAGGAGAGATCGCAAAAGGTATCCCCAGATATCTGACAATTGTGTTCGGCCCTCCCCACTGATACCCATAGGTAGAGAGCCAGTCTAGAGGTTTCTTAGTCCATCCGAGCATGGTAGATTTGGGTTGAGAGATCTTAGCCCTTGCGGCGTCATAGAACAAGGAAAGCTTGGATGATAGAGCATCAAAATTCTCTTTTGATAATTCAAAAAATAGAGCAGTATCATCTACAAATTGGATGTTGATCAACTATGAGTCATCTGGGAGGGGGATTCCCTTAACCTTAGGGGAGTGAGAGTTATCCCTGAGCAGATAAAAAAGAGCATCAGAGGTAATCACAAAGAGAGCAGGGGCAAGAGGGTATCCCTGACGAATAGATCTACTAAGCTCGAAGGGTTGAGAAATCAGACCATTTACTTTTACCTGGGCATGAGCGTCCCTAAGAAGGACCTTAACAAACTGGCAAAAGATCTTGGGAAACCCAAAGGCTTGGAGCATAGTGGAGATGAAACCACATTCAATCATGACATAGGCTTTTTCAAAGTCTAACAAAAACATGGCCACCTTTTGATCCAAAACTCTAGCCCATTCCATGGCCTCCCATCTTGTAATCAGATTTTCCAAAATGTATCTCCCTTTAATGAAACCGGTTTGGGTGGGGCAGATAAACTTGGGAAGGATATTTTCGAGCCTTAAGGCATGCATTTTAGCAAGAATCTTGTAAGAGATATTGAGTAGAGTAATAGGGCGTCAGTTCTTGATTAGAGCCTTGTCCCCTTGTTTGGGAATAAGCTTGATCAATTCTCTATTGATGTTAATTCCAAGAGTCCTAGTCTTGATGGCTTCATTATACACCTCAACAAGATCATCAGCGACCCATGCAATATTAGCCTTATAGAACTCAATGGTAAGCCCGTCTGATCCCAGGGCTTTGTCATTATGGAGGGAATTAATGGCTTTAATAATTTCCTCTGACGAGAAGGGTTTACTAAGAGAGATAGCCTCATCGGGAGATACAAGCTTAGGGATAAGATCTCCACATTTGATCTTGGCAGTCCTGGAAGCAGGAGAGTCCTCAGAGGAGAACAACTGCTTGTAGAAGTTGAGGAACTCACTCAAGATTTCCTCGTCAATAGAAATTTCCTTTCCATCCACCCATAGCTTATCAATCTTTTCCTTACATTGTTTTTACTTCAGAAGGTTGAAAAAAAACTTAGAGCCTTTGTCTCCTTAAGAGAGCCAGAGCATCCTGGCTCTGGTTTGGGCACCTAGTGCTTTATGATGTTGCCTTTTTCTGAGTTCATCTCTAGCCACTACCACTTGGTGATTAAGATGAGAGTTTCTAGGGTCATTTTGAAGGGCTTGCTCTACATTGAGCAAATTAGAGGATAGAACCAGCTCAACCTGCCTGGCATCTTTGGCCTTCTTTTTGCCAATGGTGCCAAGGATATTCTGCCAACTTGTGACTGAGGTATCCCAATTGTTGATATAGGAGCCACTAGAGGGATTCCACTTATTAAACATCCTTACTATATGGATAGCTACAAGAATGTCCTGGTCTTTGAGGAGATTGTTGTTGAGGATCAACTTACGTCTAGTCTTACTATGAGGTTTGTTCATACTCCTAGTAACAATTTCAACAAAGATGGGGTGATGGTCCAAGAGGGAGGAGGGTTTTACCACCACCGAGTAGCCTTGGTGGTCCAGGATAAAGGAGAAGAAGTCCTTATTGGTATAGAATCTATCCAGTCTGGAGTAGATTCTGCTACCAGCTTTCTGGAAATTGCACCACGTAAACCATATGCCCTTATGAACATGTTTTAATCCTTCTAATGGGTCAAACAATCTCTTCATGATTTCCATTCTATCCCAGTGAAACTTTTCCCCACCTTTCCACTCATTTGCAACACCTCCTAATTTGTCATCCTTGTGTTCAACCATATTGAAATCACCCCCTACGATCCATGGAATGTCAGGAAGAGAAGCAAACCAATTCCAAAGCTCAGATCTATCTCTGTAATCACTGGGGGCGTATATGTTTCACAGCCTGAATGAAGAATCTCCATGTTGGAAAGTAACCCAAGCAGCTTTATTACAAGGGGAGACTCTGAAGCAAAAGATAGAGTTTCGCCAATTAGGGTTAATAAGAATGGCAACCCCTCCTTTGCCTTTCTCATGTTTAGTGAAGAATTTGAGGGAGTCCTTCCATATGAAGTTTAGATTGATCTCTAAAGTATACTAGTTTTAACTTCTTGAAGAAGGACAAAGTCCAAATCCTTATGACTACTCAGCATTCTTCTCACCATATATTTCTTGTCAGGGGATTCTAACCCCTAGATATTCTAGGATAGACATTTCATGGAGAACGGACAATTATTTATCATTCTTGTCAGCCTTGAAACTGTTAAAGCACTTAGGGATGCTCGCCTTTTGGTTAGATTTTTTGTGCAAGGGAGAGAGTTTATTTTTAGAACCTAACGACCTCCCTCTTTTCCTTCTAGTGAGTGCTTCACCCTCAGAGATTTCCCCATTTGTGATATTTACATCCTTTAATTCCTCACCATTAATGGTCGACAAGTTGGATCTCAAATCAATTTCCACCTTAGACTCATGAATTTCCACTGAGGAGGCATCTTCCTAGGAATCCCCTTCCAACATTCCTATCTCAGGAGCACAATGGATTCTAGTGTTGACAACTATTGGAGCAGTCGGGATAATCTCATAAAGTACATTATCATCATCAATCAAGGGATTAGCTTTCACGGGAATATGGGTTGGGGACGTGATGAGGATAGGATGAGGGGAGCAATCCTCATGCTCTGGAGGGTCCAACAAATCATTATGCACAAGTGTCAGGTCAGATGGATTATCCCCAGCTTGGGATTGACATGTTGTGAGAGCAGATTGAGGATCGCCAAGGGCAGGGGGGTTGCAGCCCTACTCCTACTAGCATCACTTCCACGATCAATTCCTTCAAAAGTCCTAACTATTGACTTGACATGAGAGTCCTTGCGGGGGCTGGTCATTGCTAGCTCCTCCGGAGGGGTTCTAGACCCCTCTTGCACGATGCCTGGTTTAGCCGAATGAGAATTCTGATGCCCTCTGGCCCTAATTTTTTCCAGGTCCAGTTGTTGGGCATTCTTCTTTTTAGACCTTTTATTTTTCCTTGAGATCATCTAGAAGCCAGAGTCATTGATTTCTTCCATTTGGGAGACGGCTGCAGAAACTGCCGAGTGGGGGGGGGGGGGTCTGCATTAAAGGGGCCGAAGTCAGAATTGCTATCAAAGTTAGGGGGATAAACAGGTTGAGTCTTAGGGAAGCTAGCTACTACATTATTAATGGCTTTGCTGAGAAAATCCAATTTATCTTTAACAAACGGTTCATTTGAAGGCTTAAATGAAGAATTGGGTGGAGCAGGGCCACCTTTATTCGCGACAGACCCATGCAGGTTAGCAATAGGCTTAGATCTATTAGAGAGAATAGGGCAGGAGCATCTGATGTGTCCTTCCCTTCTACAAAGGAAGCACGAATTCAGACCCCCTAGGGTTTCTAGAATGTAGGTGAAGGATTCATCTCATTGTTTAATATCAAGAAATCTAGGAATGTCTACTCCCGAATTGATAGAGATCAAGACTCTGGCATCCAGATTGGGGACGAGATTCATAGAGTGATCTACTCTAACCACTTTTCCTATCGGATCAAGCACTTGTGAAATAAAATTCCAAAAAATGGGAGGTAAATTCTTAATTAGTAGCCACCGAGGGCAAGATATAGCAAAAATTTCTTCATTAATCGCATCAAAAGACCATTTGAGGGCCCTGAAAGTGGTTTGGCCAATGGCCTAGAATTGTTAATGCAAAACCTCTACCTGAGATTTATCATCTTTAACGAATATAACAAAAAGACCTTTCTGAATCATTCTACAGAAAGAAAAATTGAGCCCTAGCTTTCTAATCCATACATTTTTCATCCAATCATCAAGAAATTTCCTCGCTGGACATTTATCCACATTAGTTACAACAAAGAAAATAGAAATGTCTTGGAGTCTTTTATTTTCAAACTCTAGGGCATCAGCCATGGAATCGTTATGAGAGATAGAGAAAGTACAAGGATCCAAGGCAAGGTCCTTACCTCATCCTCTGACTCCGCCATTGTAGTATGTAGATGAAGTATTTACCCGAGAGAATTTAGCCTCTTGCGAGACCTGCACGACGCCACCAGTGATTGTGTCTCGAAAGGATTTACCAAGGATTGCTTCTTCGATGACTTTAGTAGAGGGCACATGGGTTGTGTCCATCCCATTAATCCCCGCCTCCATCGAGCATTAATTGTTTTTGCCCTCCCTCGTACCTGCAATAACTGCACTCACCTCGACAAAAGGTCAAGAAACAAAAGGAAGGAAGAAACAAATCTTACCACCATGGAGGAGGTCTTACACCTCCTCCACCCGTAGGATCGCGAGGGCTCCACATCAACCCTAGTTGCAAATCCTAGTTGCAGAGCGCCTCCGTATTCATACAAACATCCCCTTGTTTATATTTTTTATAAAATTAAAAATAATAATTAAAGACTATTAGAATGAATATGATTTATATTTATGTCATTGAAATTTAAATTATATTTTCAAATCTTATTTTAATTTATATAACATCATTAATATTTTAATTCTGAAAAAATAGTTTTACTTATTTTCTTTATTAACTTAATAAGTTTATTTTTTATATTATCATCAAGGTGTTGATCCTAAGGTTGTAATACAAATTGAGTAGGGATGGTGTATAAATTCAATTATAATTAGTTAGAGTTATTTTTATACATGTTTTTTTTTAGGCAATCTTGAGAGAAATGATAACATTGCATCTATAATGTTAAATCTTAATATAACTTCAAGGTGTGTAAAAACTAAAGATGGAGTAGTGGTATTAATATGAATTTAAGTCATAATTAATTTTTTTAATTCTTTTTGTGCTACAGAAGAGTACCCAATGGTCATACATCCCAACTTTGCACCTCTCAAGTTCTTAAATGGTAAGTCAATCTTTTGCAAAAAAATAGTATTTTTTGAAGGTAAATCAAGACCTTACAACTATTGTTTGAGGTTCTATGTATCAATAATGTAGGCACATCAATTAAGCCTTTGTTAATCTTTGTTTGAAAAAGCCCAAAAAAAGTTATACAAAAACACGTACATCAAGATATGCATTCGTGATGATTTGAAATGTGTTATCATATAATTAGTCATTTCATTCAAACAATCCAAGGATAACCTCTCTCTCTCTCTCTCTCTCTCTCACACACACACACACACACACACACACACACACACACACACACACACACACACACACACAGCTTCTCCCTCTCTATATCACCCTTTATCTATATATTTGCCTCTCCCTCTCTACTTATTGAGCTATCTCTCCCCTCTTCTTCTATCTTTTCCTATGTACCTATCTCTATGTTGGAAGTATGTGTTGTTGTGGTTGTCATTGATGTCAAACTTGTTGTTTTAGATAGTTGTTGGTCCATAATGTTTGTGGTACAAATATATCTTGTTGTATTGGTGCTGCAATTATTTTGTTTGTTGTTCCAAAAGTGTTCAGGTCTGGGAAGTGTTACTGGTGTTGCCTGGTATTGTTATCTTCTTTGGTTATGTTTTTGGCATTGTGGATATTTTATTTTTGTGGTGCAAAAATATCTTTGTGTTCCCTGGATGTTGTGGTATATTTCATAGTTGGTTGTGATATTTTGTGTTAATCCTACTTTTTGGTTTGGATATGATTTTTGGAAGGTAATTTGATGTGTCATGGGTCTCACTGTAGTGTGTGGAGATCCCAATAAGAGTAATTTGCATTGGAGAATATGTTTTGGTTCATTATGTTGTCATCGATTTCAGCATGGCCAAAATCATGAGGCAACCCTATGAAACTGGTCCGTTTCGTACCTCACGTCCTCCGGGAGAGGCTAACCTACTCCGTCGGTTAGTCAATTTTTTTCTTTTTGTTGTTTGTTTTTGTTGTTTTTAAGTTAGTGGTTTTTTTTGCAATTTTACATATAGGTCGGACTTTAAAGCTTGACCTGCAGGGTGTTTAGTTGTTAAGTCAGTTGCACATCGGACTTTAAAGTCTGGTGTGCATGTTTTCATGTTTTAAGTAACTTTAAAGTCCAACCTGTAGGGGTTTCTATGTGTAGATCGGACTTTAAAGTCCAACCTGCATGGCTCGGACTGCATTTATTGCACTCATTAATAACTTTATGTTAAGGTTATTAATTAAGTTTTAAGTCATTTTCTTTTTCTTTTTAAGTCAGTTCCTCTTATTTTCACTCTGCTCCTCCATTTCTGTTGTGCAAGATCGTCGATTTGTGGTTTGAGCTTATGTTGTTTTTATTTCGATCGCCGGTTAAGGTATGTTTTTCTTCAGTTTCATGTTTTTCTAGAGTTTGTGTGCATGTGTCAGTAGGTTAGGGTTTTGTATTTTTTATTTTTGTTTGTTTAGTTTTTATTTTAGGGTATGTCATATTTTAAAATCCGAATACCCTAGAACTTTTCCTTCTCTCAATCGATCGCTTCTCACATGTCAGATTTTAAAATCTGACATGCGATAGTTATTTTTCCCATAACTTCACATCGTACTTTAAAGTCCGATGTGAAGTTGAGTTTTACCCGATCGACATGTCGTACTTTAAAGTCCGACTTGTCGATCCTATTGTTCTTACTTTAGCTGATAGGCCAGACTTTAAAGTCCGACATGTCAGGAAGACTTGCCTTTCCCTTGGCTACACATCAGATTTTAAAGTCCTATGTGCAGGTCACATGCGTTTTCGTTTATGTGCAGATCGAACTTTAAAGTCCGACTTGCAGATTCGAGTTCTTCCCTGGCTACAAATTGGACTGTAAAGTCTGACATGCAGCTGCCTTGTCAAGTTTGTCCCATGCAGATTGAACTTTAAAGTCCGACTTGTGTATGATGTTTGTATGAATTTGCAAATCGGACTTTCAAGTCCGACCTGCAAGTTTTTGTCTAGTTTTTCCCTAAGTCATTTTTGACTCATGAAACTTGGTTTGTTCAAAGAAATTGCTCATCTGATGGTGATAATTTTCAAAACACTAATCCTTAGTGTTGAATGCAAAACTTCATAGATGTCTAAGCCTGCTCAAGGTAAATCAAATCCTTCTTCAATTTAGTTAGAGCCTTCACCAAGCAAGTCACCTGCGAAAACAATGAAGTACAAGTATGATAAATTTTTGAATATGTTCCCAGAAAGTTCAGATGAATCAAATGTCAAGGAAATCAGGGACATTGAGATTGGCCACATATACGTGCAAGAATTTATTGATCGAGTTAAAAAGGCTCCATCTCATATGATGCGCTTGATAAATTTAGAGTTACACAAGTATGCTTCCTTCCCAGTAGCAGCTCATGATCCGAACTTTATACTTGCAGTGGTGGATCATTTCAATCCTAATACAAGACAGGTGAAGGACACAAATAAAAATGTTGTTATGACATTAGATAGTAATTTTTTTAACATCATGTTTAAGGGTTCTCTAGTAGAAGAGGTAACACACATAACTAAAGACAGTGCTCAAGAGTATTATGAGAAGAATAAAGAAAAATGTAAGAAGATGATTAATACAATTTTCTTATCTTCAGACAGGGTCTCCACTGCTTCAAGATGGCCTAAATACTTCCACATAAGTGATTTTAATGAAAAATACAATGATATGGTCACTATACTTTCATGAGTAAAAGGTCTGAGAGATTCTCATTACTTACAGAATTGGATGTGTTATTATATGAGCATAATTAGAAAAGGAACTACCAAAGTAGATTGGGGAGAGAAAATTAGTGATGCACTATGTGCACTGCTGAAAGAGGTCAAAACAACATTGAAATTCTATATGACCTCATACCTTGTGTATGTAGTCACCTCCAGGTATGTCTACCAAGGGTGATAGAAGACTAGTGCTAGTATGGGATTACTATTATCATTTTACAATTGATAATCAGAGAAGTCACTTCAGAAGGGTTAATGACGCCTTCTTTGTTGTTTGGAAGTGTGTTTGATAAAGGCTTAGAGAAGAAAAGACTTTCAGAAGCAGCATGCAACAAAGTTTCTTTCTTTGGTTGTGTATTCCTTCAATTTCCTACTTTCACATATAGTTGCATAGGATGTTTTACAGGTGAACCATTTATGCTGCCAAGGTATCCTTCAGATAAAATTATCCTCATGGAATTATGTCAACAATTGATTCATGTGCATGAGAGGGAGTCACAGGCTCATAAAACTAGCCTCAAATTTCCAAAATCTATTGGCCGATATTCAGTGTTGACCAATCCAAAGGCCAAAAATATGGAGGATGAAATGCAATGGGTGACTATGAGGAGGTTCAAAGCCCGTGATAATTTTGACTTTCATGGGATGAAGAACAAAATCAAGAGGAGCTATACACATGTATATCAGCTTGAAGATGCCTGGGCAAATTGTGAAGATGAGGAAGATGTGAGGAGGATGGATTTCAGTCGTCTCACTTTAGAACAAATTGAGAACCTGAATTTGGCTAGGATCCCAAATACAATGGAAGATATTGATGACATAGTGGACCCAAATGTTTTTGAACGAAAGGTTGCTGATTCTCCCTTGCCACTCATCCAATGGTCCAGGAAGGAAAGTAAGTCTATTACCTAAATATTTGCTCCTATTTTGGCTAATACTAATGCATGGTTGTTGAAGAAGGGGATTATAATGGAGCATCTTCCTTCCATTTCTGGTGATGATGATGATAATGATGGTCCAGTTAGCAAAACATCTGAATTAAGGACCAAGAACAAAGAAGATGTGCAGGTCCCACCGACAATTCCTTCACCAAAACCTAAGGGAAAAGGACTAAAGATCAAATTCATGGTCAAAGGTTCAAAGAAAGGTGAATATTCATCAGCCCCACACACAACATCTAAGGATTCTGAATAGCCAACTACAAATGAACCAAAAAAAGAACAAGAATAAGGGGAGATTCCTCATGAAGAGGAAATGCAAGAATTAGAAGAATCAACTCAATAAGGAGAAAGTACTACCCCACTACTTCACAAGTATCAACTCCTACACAAGTTGTCATTCATTCTATTGAATCAGATTCAAATCAAGAGATAAAAGAATATGATGATGAGGAGTTGAATATAGAATTACCACAAGGGGAGGGTGATCAAGAATATGTTGCATTGTTTAGTCTCCTGAGTTTTGATGATGTTCCTGCATCCATTATTGAGTCTTCAATTCTATATTTCACTTAATCTTTGGAGCAAATAGTTGTAGAGCAGTAGTCAGTGGCCCTAACTTCTATAACTATCATGGTCGAAGCTCCACCTATTGTAGGTACCATTGTCACTACTGAAACACCATCAACGATTGTAACCATAGTTGTTTCAAGGGAGGCACCAATAATGACTACTGTTTCTCTATCAACAAAACCACCATCTGTTACCACTGTTACCGTAGCCATAGTGCAAGTAATTCCATCTTTTGCTGCTACATCATCAATCAAAATGTGTCTCAGATTCTGGTGACTACTCAAAAGGAGGCCACAACTCCAACCACTAAAGCAGATCTTACACCATGGATGGATATTTTGGCACCCAAAAGGAAGAAACAAGTGATTTCACTAGATGACTTTGAATTTGAGCAATTAGTTCCATCCAAGGAAAAAGGGACTAAAAAGCCAAAGACTATTTCTTGAATGTTGGTGGATCTTGCTACTAAGAGAAAGTATGCTGAAGTTTTGATACCCACGGCGGACAAAAGAAAAGATAATGTCCAACCTACCAACTACACAACACAAACAATGGAACTCAAGGTTGAAACACATGAGAGTGTCAAACAAGACTCTCAAGCTGCATTGAATGCAATTATGCGCAGGGTGGATGAAGAAAGAGCTGAAAAGATTGAGTGGAAACAAAAGTGTGATCAGCTGACAAGTGTGCTTCTCAAAGTCACACAATCTTCCCAGTAGGTTGAGCCGATTATTTCCTCAATTGACGCTGAGGCGCTCAAAAAGGTGGAACATGTGGGCGTCAAAGGGTGAGTAGTGGATGAATGGATTGATCATTTGAAGTCAGAGGGCTCTCTTCTCTTGTATTCAACTACTAAGTTATTGATGGACTTTGAAAAATTTCAAAGTTAGATGCAAGGTATCAAAATTGCTTTGTCCAAAGAAATGGAAGACATTGAAAAGAGCATGACTCTTTGGGGAAAAATGGAAGATTTCAGGATTGATGTCTTTGTAGAAAACAAGGTAATATTGGCACGACATAAATACATCCAAATTATGTCATTATTATCTCATAAAGGTAAAATAATAAGGTCAATAATCACATAACTAGATCAAGAAAAGAAAGAATGTGATAATGAGATTGACCAGATTTCGGCAAGGATAGTTGAGATTCCTTGTTGCTTGTATGATTATGGTCAGAAACTTATATCCAGTGAGAACATCATACAAGAATTTCTTTCCCTAATTACTCACTGGGCAGAACAAGACTTCTCATTGAATGCATTTGATAAACTGCTTGAGATACAGGTTAGTTTTGAAGTTCTTGCCTCAATGTTGAAGGATGGAAGATGTAGTTTCTAGGGTTTACGCTATCACTAGCTCTACCACGTTACCAGATAAAGCCGAGATGGAAGTTGTTTTGGCTCAGTTCGAGGAAATCAAGAAAATAAATGAGGAGGAGAAAGAAGAATAAAGTGTCCCTATTGACACTATCTTTTCATGTAGTTTCATTCTTAGTTATTGCAATTTTTCTTGCAGTTACATTTTTATTTTATACAGTAGTTGTAGTCAAGTGGGACTGTGTAGTTGAATTAGTCAATTATGCCCACCTTTTTCTCAACTTCTTTTCCTATATAAGGAGGACCTCTTTTTGTAAATATTTATTTTTTATTATGCTAAGGACTCTGCTGAATTTTTGCCTCAACAAAGACTTTGAGATTTTTGATGTAAAAGTTGATTCAAGGAAATAAAGATAGCAATCCGTTGGTTTCCAAACTTTGTGTTGGGTTGAAGATTGTGTTTATGATTGAATTGTTCTTATATTTAGTTCTCATAATCATTTCCTAAATACTTGAATCTTATTGGTGATATTGTTTATATGAGTAAGAGAGCTTTCTAATTGTGATAACTAGACTTTGTGCTATTTGCATATTTGGGAAATCTTCTGATAGTTAGTGATTACATAGCAAGCTTTGTATTGCTATTAGTTGCTCTAAGTTTTTAAGAAAATTAATCACATCTTGGAGACTTTGAGCTATGAGTTGTGATTATAGTTGTAATTGTGGTGATTGGAGTAAGTTGCTCTCACAGAAGACTTTGAGCTTACATGATTGTTGAGATATCATTGTAAAGGAATTTATATTAGTTGTTAGTTTTGTTAGTTGTAAGACATATCATCAAGTGAAGGGAGATACATCAATTCTGAAAAAAGAGAGAATTACATGCCCTAAAATTAACACTGGATTTTGTTTTCAAAGTTGTTGAAATACCCAAATTCTTCCAGGGAACCTCCCCATGATGAGAGGAAAGAATTTGTCTTAACATAGCTGTGTGTGAAATACATATTTTGTCATTAGTATGCTGGTGACTAACACATTAATTGTCTATATGGACATTTTATATGTTGGAATGTTGTGGATTATGTTTCTGTGTTTGCAGATCGGTGGATTGGACTTAGGAAGATGTGTTTTGGTCCCCTCTTTCTCCTAGAGTGGATCAACATTTGTGTTTTTGGTCTGGAGCATGTATTTTGTTTCACACTGGCTTGGTTCAAGCTTTGATGATCTATCTTGTATGTAAAGAATGTATGTGATTGAGTTGTGTGTGAAAAGGAAAAGTATATAGCAGAGAGAGTGATGTGTAGATAGTTAGCGAAATTTAGTGAATAGCAGAGAAGAAGAGTTGTGTTTGAATGGTATGCAAGTTGTTTGAGACTATATGAGAAATATGAGACATTGTGTTGATAGATGAGGCCTGAGTTGCATGTGTTGATGTTGGTCGCTTGATGCAAAATTCAAGGATAATTTCATGACCAGGAGATCCTTCTTTTCAAATAAATTTGTTATATCTTGCCCTGTTGTAGTTAGCATCAGGTTTGCAAGTCATTTATGTAACTTGCCCCAAGAGAAGTTAGCCTTGGTCAACAAGTCTGGAGCAATGAGATCTTTCATTATAATATGATATACACAGTGGATACATATTTGTTGGGTAGGTGCACACCGTGGTTTCTCCCTGTTTGAGTTTTCTACGTAGAAAATTTTGGTGATGATGCATTGATTTTGTGTTGTTGATTAATTTTTTATGTGTTGTATTAATTTTGGTTTAGATTGATTCACCCCCCCTCTCAGTCCTATCTTGGGTTCAACAATTGGTAACAGAGCAAGGTTCCTCTTGAGTAAACTTAACTGCTTGAGGTAGATTCAGTATGGTGCAGGACGTGCATTACAAAGTTTCGATATTCAATGGCACAAACTTTATGTACTGGAAGGAGAGAAAGGAAGCACATTTAGAGAAATTAAAGAATGGAATATGAGACATCATTCAAAATGGATATACACCCTTGCAAGGTGGTCCTTAGACTTTGAATGAGTTGAAGTTACAAGAGAGTAATGCAAAAGCTAGAGCTATAATTTTCAATTGTATATAAGTGATTCAATGTTTGGAAGAGTAAGAGGATTTAAAAGAATCCAAGGTTGTATGGAACAAGTTGTGTTTGTTATTTGAAGGAGATCTAAAGACAAAATAGGATAGGCTAATGAATCTAAAGCAGAAGCATGAACATCTAAGAATTCTTGAAGATGAAGGTGTTGATAACTATATACATAGAGTGATTGAGTTTGTTTATGGTACTAGAGTTGTTGGTGGACATTTGGATGAAGGAGATGTTGTTCAAAAGGTCTTGTTGACCCTACCAAAATCCTACAAAGCAAGGAGGTGTGTCATACAAGAAAGCAATGATTTAAGAAAGTATACCATTGATCAGCTTATCGATACCTTAGCAACCTTTGAAATTTTAGAGATGGGGGAAGAGAAAAGAGAAAAGAGAGAGGCAACATTTAATGTTTCAATACACGATGATCCAGAATGCAGCAGAGACATGGATAAAGTTAAGGCAAACTTTGTGAGAAGATTGCAGTGAGGCACTAGAAGATATGAAGGTAAGTTACCTCTAAAATATTTTTCTTGTGGTAGAATTGGACATTATGCTTCTCACTGCATTTACAAGGAGGACTATAAGAGACCAAATTATGATGAGAAGAAAAATAAAAATAGAAGACACAACTTTAATAGAAGAGAGAAAAAGGCCTTATGTTCTATAGAGGAACACTCATCTGAAGATGAACTTGATGATGACTCAAATGAAGAATCCTTGCTTTTAGAAATCAAAGAAAAGGAGAATGCATCAGAGAAACCAAAAGAAGCGAAAATAGACAAGACTACATTGCATGCAAAAATAGAACCAAATACATGGATCATTGATTCTGGATGTTCAAACCATATGACTAGTGACAAATACAGGTTTATCAATATCAAGAGATATGTTGGTGGATCAATGAAATTTGTCAGAAAAGATGGTATAGCTATTCAAGGTATTGGAAATATTTCTATTGATGGTAAGCATAAAAATAATGATGTTTATTATGTTGAAGGATTAAGACATAGTCTGTTAAGTGTTAATCAGATGTGTAGATAGTACTGGATGTGTGATCAGAAAAGAAAAGACTAGTAAAATGGTTGCAGAAGGGGTTAGACAAGTGGAAATGTATGATACATCAAGGATAAAAGAGAAAGAAATTTTTTTATAACAAAGATTAATGAATTTTGGTTATGACACAAAAGGATGGGACATGTCAATTTTGATAATATGATTAATATTTGTAGATATGAAGTAGTTAGAGACTTACCTAGACTTGTGAAGTCTACTGATACAATATGCATAGAATGTCAATTGGGAAAGCAAAAATAGAGAATATTCAAGAATAAGGAGTATTCCACTATGAAACCACTGGAGCCGATTCATATAGATTTGTATGGACCTACAAGGACAAGAGGATTAAATGGAGAGATGTATCTCATGTTACTTATCAATGATTTTCTTAGAATGACTTGGGTTACATTTCTAATTTTGATAGATTCAAAGTTTTCAAATCTATGGTATAAAAACAAGTTGATGCTAAGATTAAGTGCTTAAGATCAAACAGAGGAGGAGAATTTAATTCATGAGAGTTTGATAATTTTGCTAAATACATGGGATTAGAAGGCACTTTTTTGCTTCGAGGACTCCTTAGCAGAATGGTGTTGTGGAGAGAAAGAATAGGATAGTAATAGAGATGGCTAGGACTTTGTTAAAGGATGCTAATCTAGCTAATGTGTATTGGAAACAGGTAGTACATACCGTTGTATATCTTCTTAACAGGCTGTAGATCAAGGTATATCATACTAAACCACCTTTATGAATTGTGAAATTAAAGACCATCTACTGTGAAATATTTCAAAAAAATTGGAAGTAAATGTAATATTAGAAAATATGAGGATAATCTGGGGAAGTTTTACACTAGAGAAAATGAAGGGGTCTTTCTAGGATATGCTACAAATAGCAAGGCTTATCGGTGTTTCAACAAAAGGCTGAACATAAAAGTAGAAAGTATGAATGTGAAAGCAAGGTTGAGATTGTTCCAATTACAGAGAAGACAAGTGATCTAGAAGAGAACAAGGAAAAGGAAACAAATGAAGAAGAAGAAGAAGATAAAGACACAACAAAAACTTCTACTAAGTATGTCTGGAAGCATCATTTAGAAAAATAGATAATTGGAGACAAGACAAAAGGTGTTCAAACAAGAAGGAAAATTGTAGAAGTGCAAGAACAAGCCAACTACTATTTTTCTATCGATGATTGAGCTGGAGACTTATGAGGAAGCAAGTAAAGATGAAAGTTGGGTAAAAGAAATGGAAGAAGAACTAAACTAGATACAAAAGAAAAAGACTTGGGAGCTAGCACCTAGATTGGTCAACAAGAATGTGACAGGAACTAAATGGCTATTCGAGAACAAACTAAATGAGCAAGGACAAGTCACAAGAAATAAAGCAGGATTGGTATGTAAAGGATATTATCAGGTGGCAAGCATCGATTTTGAAGAAACATTTGCTCCAATAACAAGGATGAAAGCTATACATATGTTTCTTTCTTTTTCTACCTACAAAAACTTGACGGATGTCAAGTCAACATTTTTGAATGGAGATCTATAAGAAGTATACATTGAGCAACCAGATGGGTCCAGATTGTCAAAAGATTCGGATATGGTGTGCAAACTAAAGAAAGCATTCTATGGGCTCAAATAGGCACCTAGGGACTTGTATGCAAGATTAGACAAGTATTTGCTATGGCAAAATTTTATAAAAGGTACGGCATATAGTAAAAATTATTTCAAGAATGATGGAGATAAGTTACTGATTGTTATAGTTTATGTTGATGACATTATATTCGAAGGAAATGATAAATTTTGTAAAAAATTTACTAAAGAGATGCAGAAAGAGTTTAAAATGTCAATGATTGGTGAGTTATCTTTCTTTCTTGGGTTACAAGTTATACAATCTGAAAATGGAATTTTTATGTCACAAAGCAAATATATTAAAGAAAAGTTGAAGAAATTTAAGTTTGATGGTTGTAAACCTGTTACAAATCCTTTGACGATTGGATGCAAGCTTAGCAAAGATGATGAGTCTCTAGAGGTTGGTCGAAAGAAGTATAGATCAATGGTTGGTGGATTACTATATTTGATAGTGTCTAGAGTAGATATCATGCAAGTTGTTTGTTTAGCGGCTAGATTTTAGGCTAATCTAAAGGTGAACGTGAGTAAGATATGAAAATAATTTTTTAGATATTTGAAAGGTACTATGGATTTCAGACTCTAGTACAAAAAGGATGAAGATTTTATGTTGAAAGCGTATACTGATGCAGGTTGGGCTAGAAGTATTGATCATTGGAAGAGTACTAGTGGTTCTTTTAGGAGACATATTGGTATCTTGGTTTAGTAAGAAACAAGATTCAATTTCTCTATCTACTATTGAAGCAGAGTATATTGCAGTAGCATCTTTCTGTACTCAGGTAACGTGGATGAGACTGACTCTTAAAGATATCAAAGTAACATATGATGAAGTGATTCCTATTATGTGCGACAATACAAGTGCAAGAAACATTTTAAAAAAATCGTTATGTATTCAAGAAAAAAACACATTTCAATCAGATATCATTTCTTAAAGGAGAAGGATCGTGAGAAGGAAGTTCAGTTGGAAGATATTTCTACAAAAGAATAGGTTGCATATATTTTCACCAAGGCATTGGAAAAGGATACATTTGAGTTTCTTTAGGAGAAGCTTGGGGTTATTGCGTCTCCTTATTCTGACTGGGTGCATCTTTCCAAGGAGAGGTTTCATGACTATTTCTTTTCTTGGATTGATGTTGCGGTTGCTCTCAGGGGGAGAAGTGGAGTGTGTGTTGGTGCTATGGCCTTTGTCTTTGATGGCAAAGGGGGAGAGAATTTTTTTTTACTTTGGAGTGAAAGAGAAGGCAATTTCTGATAGAGTAGCATGTTTTACAAATTGGTTAAGTGTTCAATTTGGTCAAGTGTTGCCATTAATGACAAAGGATGAGATTGTTGGAAGTATGTATTACTATGGTTGTCATTGATGTCAAACTTGTTGTTCTAGATAGTTGTTGGTCTGAAATGTCTGTGGTGAAGAGATATCTTGTTGTATTGGTGTTGCAGTTATTTTGTTTGTTGTTCTGGAAGTGTTTGGGTCTGGGAAGTGTTATTGATGTTCCCTGACATTGTTATCTTCTTTCGTTATGTTTTTGTCATTGTGGATATGTTAGTTTTGTGGTCCAAAAATATCTTTGTGTTCCCTAGATGTTGTGGTATACTTCATAGCCGGTTGTGATATTCTGTGTTAATCCCACTTTTTGGTTTGGATATGATTTGTGGAAGGTAATTCGATGTGTCATAGAGATCATTGTAGTGTGTGGAGATTCAAATAAGAGTAATTTGGATTAGAGAATATGTTTTGGTTTGTTAATTGTCTATATGGAGATGTTACGTGTTGGAATGTTTTAAATTATGTTTCAATGTTTGTGGATCAGTGGATTGAACTTAGGAAGATGTGTTTTGGTCCCCTCTTTCTCTTGGAGTGGATTAGTGTGTGTGTTTTTGGTTTGGAAGGTGTTTTTTGTTTTAGGCCGACTTGGTTCAAACTTTGATGATCTATCTTATATCTAAATAATGTATGTGATTGAGTTGTGTGTGAAAAGGAAAAGCATATGGTAGAGAGAGTGATGTGAAGATAGTTAGGAAAATTTAGTGAAGAGCAAAGAAGAAGAGTTATGTTCAAATGATATGCAAGTTGTTTGAGACTATAATAGAAATATGAGATAATGTGTTGATAGATGAGGTTTGAGTTGTGTGTGTTGATGTTGGTCGCTTGATGCAAAGTTCAAGGATAAATTGATAATTAGGAGATCCTTCTTTTCAAATTAATTGTATCTTACCCTGTTGTAGTTAGCATCAAGTTTTCAAGTCATTTTTGTATCTTGCCCCAAGAGTAGTTAGCCTTGATCAACAAGTATGGAGCAGTGAGCTCTTTGTTTGTAATCTAATATACATAGTGGATACATATATTGTGGGTATGTGCTCACTGTGGTTTTTCCCTATTTGGGTTTTCCATGTAGAAAATCTTGGTGTTGATGTGTTGGTTTTGTGTTGTTGATTAATTGTTTATGTACTGCATTAATTTTAGTTTAGACTAATTCACCCCCCTCTCAGTTCTGCCTTGGGTTCAACACTCTATACCTCTCCCCCCACTTCTTCTCTCTCTTCCCCTCTACCTACATATTTCTCTCTCCCCCCTTCTCTCTTTCTCTCTCTAGTTATCTCTCTCCCCCTGTTCTTTCTTTCCCTCGTCTACCTATCACTGTTCCCCCTTTATCTCTCCTCATCTCTCCCTTTCTTGATGTCTTTCTCTTCTCGTATATCTCTATCTCTCCCTTTCTCTTCAAGTAATATATCTCCATCTCTCTATTGTTAGAAGTACGGTTGTCATTGCACCAAAAGGTTGACTTGTTAATGACCAATGCAACCACTAGACTTATAGAATCCATAGGAGGTGGTTAAGCCATGTCACAAACTCAAACGTTGCGCTACACATCACAAGGAGACCAAGGGTACACATCTTGCAACAATCCTCCCTATCGCAAGTGAGGGGGTTTGAACCTATGACCCAAGCTCTGGTACCACTTGTTAGAAGTATAGTTGTCATTGCACCAAAAGGTCGACCTGTTAATGCCCGATGCAACCACTAGACTTATAAAATCCATAGGATGTAGTTAAGCCATGTCACAAACCCAAGCATTGTGTTGCACAACACAAGGAGACCAAGGGAACACACCTTGCAACATCTATTTCTCTTTGCATGTATAAATATCTCTCCCTCTCTATCTCCCCTTATTTTTCTCTTCCTCTTTAAATATACATTTGTCTATCTCTACTTCTCTCTACTTGTTTCTTTCTCTATCTCTTTGTCTCCTCCTCTCTCTATAAATCATTATACCTTCATCTCTCTATCACTCTATCTCAACATCCATCTCTATCTATCACTTTATCTCAACATCTATCTATCTCTATCTCTCCCTCTCTCTACCTCTCAACAAACAACACCATTTGCTAAATGACCTACCAATTGACCTCGTGTACTACACTTGAATGTATGAAAAAAATAAACCAAAAATTTCCTTGATTGACCTTCCACACCTCTTCGATGTACCCATTGCACACAAAGGTGCAATTTTTGGTTATATAATATGCTTGGGTTAAGCTTTATAAATTTGTAATGGTTTTCTTATGCTTAAAGTTTATGTTGTAAATAAATTTATTTTATTCTATTTAATCATTATTTATCTTTGAAATATGGACATGACTACATCTTCAATCTGTAACAGTGAAATTAACTAAGTATCATGCATTTTAAAGTTTTTTTATGGTTCCAATTTATTTGATATTTGTATTAGATGTTGTATGAGTATTATTGGTTAGTTATCCTTGTCTATATTTGTTCTCAAATATTTTTCTCATTATTGATAAATTTGATCTTTAGATATGATCCATCTTCATATATTTCTATTTTAATTTGATCCCATTTTCTCATCTCTTGTCCATTCTTCTATTATCAAGCTCTAGTTTTTCTTTGGTCTTCATTTCTTCTTCCGTTTTCCCTTAAAATCTCTATAACTTATTTGCATTTTTCTAATGTTTGTGTCTTATTTTATCCCTCTCTACCATCACTTAATCTTTTAATTTTTATTTTATCTTTTTATTTTATTTTTCCTCTCTTCTTGTCTTGTCTTTGTGTGTCCAAACCCTCATTTACCCTCTTTAAGTGTTATTTTCCATTCTCCCATTAAACCCTCACTATTTATCCCTAAATTTTTTTCCCTAAAACCTTTATTTATCCCTCTTATCTTAGACCTTTTTGAGTCCATATAAGATACCTTTAACCATTATGTCACCTAGTCCTTCCAATCCTTCTCCCACCCCTCTCTATTTACATTATTTATATTTTCTATTGTTAATATCAACTAAGGTTTACTCTTTTATGCATTGAATGAGAATAATTTCATTATCACCTAGGGTTTTCTTATATACATTGTTTCCATTATATATATATATATATATATATATATATATATATATATATATATATATATATATATATATATATATATATATATATATATATATATATATATATATATATATATATATATATATATATATATATATATATATATATATATATATATATATATATATATATATATATATATATATATATATGCTATGATGTGTTATGATTCAAACCCTATTAGGGGAATAATTAAGGTTGTCTCCCCCCAAACCATTTTGTAGGTTTTACATTTACATTATTAACATGTAAGCCTTTTTATGAAAGAAATTGAAGGGTTTCAAACTTACTGACAAAATAAAGTTATTACTAAAATCTACAAATGAATTGCTCTTCAAAGTTTTAGAAGGTTGTCTAGCAAGCTCAAAATTGAACATCGATCATGCATCGGGGTCAAAGCTACCCACCATTTTACAACCTCTTCATCGTAGGCCAAAAAATGTGATTTATAAAGTCCAATTTATTCTCATAATTTTGTATTAGTTTTTGAGATCCATATATAGTAAAAAATTAGGATAAATCATATTGTGAAAGTTTCTTATTTGTCTCATTTTCTACCTTCTTTTTATGACACTAGAATAGAAAGTCTATTATTGGTTTGGACTCATTTTGTAGGTCAAGAAGTGGAATATATAGCGATAATTATTTACACTATTAACAACATTCCCATTTAGTTTTAGGACCAAACTATATCATTTTCTAAATGAAATGATTCCATATTTCCATCTTGCATTATTTTGTATTATTCACGTGTATCAAGTTCGTATAATTTTTTATTATATTGCATGCCTTCTATTCAGCTTTGACAAGTGTGGTTTTTATAGGAGCCTTGAATCACTATTTAGATCTTTTTATTGACTTTCAATACTCCATAATCTTCTAATTCAAGGCCACCCCTAAGTAATTATTATCACCTCGAGTGTACACTTTTTTATGTCCTTGACTCCCTTGATCATGAAGGTAGATTTTGCACATGATTTTGACCTTTTCTTAGTAGTGATTTACATCTCACAAGTGAATATACGTACATTTATTCATTTATCTTTTATTTTCATAGTTACTTTCTTGATTTTTGTACTTGTGCATTTTGATTTCCCTATTTATGCATAGTTTGGTCTACTTTCTTATTGATTGTTAGTCTTAACTCTCTTTATTTTTAACTAGTGCTCAACTAGTTAGAGATAGCCTTAATAAATACTAGTTTTTATTTTATATTTTTATATAAATTCAAAATGTAATGCCCTACCAAGGAACCTCTGAGGAAACAAGCCAAGAAATCTAGAATATTTTTTTATAAAACATTCTAGAAGATCTCAACAACTTCAACACTATAGATATGACACATGTCATATTTGCATTACTACATGCACACAAGTGTCACAAGGGATGTCGTGATACATGCAAACAACTAAACCATACCTCAGCAATCCACAAGCAAGGTGACAACAACAAAATACTAACAAATGTGTAACCACTCACCTTGGTGAAACTACAAAAGAGAAAGAGGAAGACGACTCGTCAATGACAATTGACATACACCACTTTTGTTTACTCTCATAAAATGATACTAGGATAAGATTAGGGAATCATAAACCTCCAATCCAGATCAAACTGGGTTTATCAACTTAAGCCCAAACACTTACAACACAATCAAAAGATCACTAGCTCCAATAACTCACATAAAACAATATGTTGCAACTCAACTATGTGCAAGCAGAAGAATTAGGTCCCTTAAGTCCAACCAATGATAGAGTAAGGTTTGGGACACCTTAGGGATGATCAGAAAGGGTTTTTAATCCTTACAAATATTCACAATATTATACAATATTTCTCTCGACAAACCTACCCATCTCCTCAATCCTAGGTAGCATGATCAACTTCCAACAGATACAAGCACACAAACTGGTGTAATAGACACCACAACCTAACACTAGATGCATGAATGCAATATCTCAAAGATTCCCTATACACTCTAGGACCTAATGAGAAACTTTGGTTAGCAAGTTTCACCTATTTGAGGCCTTAAAAACCCTATTGACAAACAGTTGAGGACACAGGTGCCCTAAGTGGACTTAGGCAATTACCCAAGACACTAGCACAATGTGTTGGTATCCTCTGGGACCATTCATACCCTTTGGTAGTGCTATTGTCCTTGGTAGACTATCACCGCATTGTTGTCATTCAAACATACATTTGTCCTAACTAATGTTAGGATTTAGGTGCCATCAACCTTATAAATCCTTTAGATTCCCTAATATCTTTTGTAATTTACTCATAAGAGGTTAAATTATTTTAACCAATAGTGGTGAAAGAGACCATGTAAAGGCAAAGTTACTTTTACCATTTGTCCTCGAGGAAAAGGACAAAATAGATAGGTGACCCCTTTTGGAAGCTTCTATTTTGAGGTGGCTGGACACTTGTTAAGGGTTGTAAGAGCATCAATGATGATTATGACAATCATTATTGATTCTATGATAAGATTTATGATAAAATCCTTACGCAAGTGCTTGTGCATGAGAGATGTCTTATGACAGCTATACGAGCAACTATAAGAGGCTATTTTGGGTGTTTTTGACTAATTTCAGGGAGATAAACATGAGTTTTTCTAGATGGTTTTGTAGCTTATTGTTTGGTGATCTACCATGGTGGCATTCATCCTCACAAATCTTTATTAATTGGGGCCTTAAGCTAGAGTTATTCATTTAGTCTTATTCAATTCTAGAATAACGAAGTGCTATAAAATTTTGCAGATGTATTGTTGTTGTAATCTTCATTTGGTTAGTAATATACTTGCCTCTCTTTCTGTGGTGGATTTTTTTCTCAAAAGGGTTTCTCCACATAAATCTAGTGTTTCATGTGTAATGGTTCTCTTGTTCTTGTTTTTATTCTACAATCACTTTGATAAAGGTTAATCTTAGTTTCAGATTTGCAATAATATTCATTTAAATTTCATATTGCAAGCTTTCTTTACCTTTTTTTACAGCAGTTGGTATCAAAGCTAATGGTTCTATTGAGGAAGGGATGCCTTTGTCTACAAGTGTTGAAGGTTTTTGTTTTTGCAATGGGAGCTTTTGTTTTGTGAATGTTTTGTAGATTTAAGAAAGGTTGTATACGATGGCCTCCACATCTCATCAAGATATTGAGAAGTTCAATGGAACTAGTTATGAGATATGGAAGTTGAAAGTTGAGTGTCTCCTAGAAGAGAGAGATTAGTGGTTGCTAGTTTTAGAAGAAAATAAACTAGAGGATTCTTTCTTGATAAATGATGAGTGGAAAAAGTTAGACAAGAAGGCACAAGGAACCAGTTAGTTGTGTTTGTTTGACTTTGTCCTCCTGAATGTCCCTAAAGAAGACACTGCATACAAGCTATAGAGGAAAATAGGTGATATCTGTCAAACTAAGAGTTTGTCTAACAAGATTTATCTAAAAAGACGTTTGTATTCTTTAAAAATGAGGGATGGTGATTCTATTGCTAAACATTAGAATGCTTTTAATAATTTAAAGTCAGCTTGCATCAATGGATGTTATTATTGAAGATGAAGATAAATGTATTCTTCTACTTTTCTCTTTTCCCGATTCTTGGGAAAATCTAATTGTTGCCATAAGTAGTGGTGGTGCAGAACCTAAGATGGACAATGTGATTCCCATACTTATTTTAGAATAGATGAGGAGAAAGACCATGAATGTTGGCTCTCAAGATGCCTTGCATGTTTGAGGAATACCTAAGGAAAAAGGGCCTAAAGGGGATAAAAAGGAGGATAAGTCAAAAGGACATTCTAAGACCCCCAAAAAGATCAAAGTGAAGTGTTGGAACTATGGTAAAAGAGGGCATGTGAAGAAGGAGTGTAGAAATAAGAAAGAGTATCAAAGCTTCCATAGATAAGTCCTTAGACGATGGTGATTCTGATGCTTTATTTATTTCAGCTAACTCTATTAGTAATTATTCTTGTCTTGTTGATTCAAGTGCTTCTTACCATATGACTTCCCACAAGGAGTGGTTTTCTGAGCATAAAGGATAAGATGGAGGAGAATTTTTTCTTGTTGATAATGCCTCAGTTAAGATTGTTGGCAAATTAAAGATAAAGCTATATTTCAGTGATGGGAGGACTGTTTCCATTGATAATGTTTTATATATTCCAAATCTTACAAGAATTTAGTTTTTGTTTTCAAGTTAGATGATTCTACAATGCATGTGACATTTGATAAGTCTATTTGTAGGTCGGTAAGGTGAATTTTGGTAGTGGCTAAAGGATCTTAGACATGGACTTTGTTTAAGCTACATGCTTATACTTTTTGTAATTTAGTTTTTGTAACTAGGACGAAAAATGCACATATGTTGTGGCACCATAGATTGGGTCACATTAGTGAAAAGGGTATTAAAACCATTTTAGATAAGAAAATAATTGTGGGCATTTCTGATTATTCTATTAGTAAGAGTGATTTATGTGAGCATTGTGTGTTTGGTAAATGAAATAGATCTTTGTTTCCTAAAGGAGTTAATAAAGTTAAGAGACTTTTAGAGATTATTCATTCATATGTATGTGGTCCAATGCATGTTGACTCTTTGAATAGATTTTTGTATTATGTTTCATTCATTAATGATGTCTCAAGATATAATTGGATTTATAATATGCATTCAAAATTTGAAGTTTTCACTAAGTTTAAGGAATTTAAGGCATTGGTTGAAAAGCAATCAAATTATAACATAAAAGTATTGAGATCTGACAATGGGGATGGATATTGCTCTAGGGAATTTGATGAATTTTCTAAACATGCAAGAATTGTTAGGCAAAAGACTACAACTTGCTCTCCCCAACACAGTGGGGTAGTAGAAATAGTGAACTATACATTAATAGAAAGAGCTAGGAGCATTTAAGTAGTTCTAAGCTTGATAAATGTTTTTAGGTAGAAGCTATTGGTACTGCTTGTTATTTAATTAATATATCTCCTTGTAAAGCTCTTGTTGATAAAACACCTTATGGTATGTGGTTGGCTAAAAAGACTTTAGTTTCACATTTGAGGGTCTTTGGTTGTGTGGCTTTTGTTCATATGCCTCAAGAGAAGAGATCTAAATTGGATCTAAAATCTCATAAATACATCTTTGTAAGATATGTTGAGAATGTAAAAGGTTATAGGCTTTGGAATCCTCTAACTCATAAAATGATATTTTCTAGAGATGTCATTTTTAGAGAATTTAGAGCCGACTCAAGTGAAGAACAGCCAAAGGAAAAGCAAAAAAATAGTGCATTTTGAAACTAAGTAAGGAGATGAACATGTGGAAGAATAGAGAGATGGACAAGAAGATGGACAAGAAGAAGAGAGTTCAAGTGAAAGTTCTTAAGATTCAGTTGTGATAGAAGAAGTTGAAAATAATGAAGAAGAACATGAGGAAGAACCTCTTACTCCACCTTTGAGAAGGTCCACAAGATAGTGGAATCCAATTGACAGGTATAGCCCACCAAATTTCTATTGTAAATTTGCTTTATTAAGTACTGGAAATGAACCTAGATCTTACAAGGAAGCATTCTCTTATAAGGAAAGTGAGTCTTGGATGCAGACCATGTAGGAGGAGATGATAGCTTTGAATAGTTATGACACCTAGGATCTTGTTAGTTTTCCCAAAGGAAGAAAACCCATTGGATGCAAGTGGGTATTTAAGAATAAATTTGGAGAAAACGGTTAGTTAGAGAGGTACAAGGCTAGACTGATGGCCAAGAGCTACTCCTATAGAGAGGGTGTTGATTTTGGTAAAATATTCTCTACTACTTTCTTGCATGGGGATCTTGAAGAAGAGATTTATATGCGATAACCTAACAGTTTTGTTGAGAAAGGAAAAGAAAACTTGGTTTGCAGATTAAAACGACCATTGTATGGTTTGTAACAGTCACCTAGGATGTGGTAATAGAAGTTTGATGTTTTTTATTTAAAGTTAGGTTATGTTAGAAGTGAAGAGGATTATTGTGTTTATATTAAGGTTATTGATGATTATTTATAAATTAGTCTTGTATGTTGATGACATGTTGTTTATTAGTAATAGCAAGGCGATGATTAGAGAGCTCAAAAATCAGCTTTCTAGCATACCCAATATGAAGGATTTGGGGGGTGCTAGATATATTCTTGGGATAGAAATCAACAAGGATTGGGTTCATAGAAAGATTTGGTTAAGTCAGAGTAAGTATGTTGATACCATTTTCTAGAGATTTATGATGCAAGACTGTAAACCAGTAAGTATTCCATTTTTCATTTGGTACTAAGTTGATTTTAGATAAATGTCCTAATTCTGACAATGATATTGAGGAGATGTCCAATGTTCCTTGTGCTAGTGTTGTTGGTAGTTTAATGTATGCAATGGTTTGTACTAGACTAGATATAGCCCAAGCAATGGGAGTTCTAAGCAATTTTATGTCTAACCCAAGTAAAGAGCAATGAACTTTTGTTAAAAGGGTATTAAGTTACTTACAAGGTACTTCTGATTATGGTTTGGTTTACCATGGTACTAATGGTATGGATAAGTCATTAGACATATAGGGTTTTGTTGATGCAAATTGGGTGGGTGACTTCGATAGTATAAGGTCCACTAGTGACTATGTGTTTACTTTGTTTGGAGATGCAGTGAGTTGGATGAGTAAAACACAACCTACAGTTGCATTGTCCACCACTGAAGTAGAGTATATGGCTTCTACACATGCCTCTTAGGAGGCACCTTGGTTACAAAAACTTTGTTATTGTACTGGTTTGGATTACAAGGTGGTGAGGATAGGATGTGACAATCCAAGTGTTATATGCAATAGTTAGAGTACCAAAAATCCTATGTATCATGCTCATACTAAACATGTTGATGTTCAATATCATTTTGTGTGAGAGATGGTTGAGAGTGGACAAGTATTGCTTGAAAAAGTTGATACTTTGGCTAAGGGTGCAAATTCTCTTATGAAACTAGTAACCATGGATAAGTTCTCTTAGTACAAGAAAGGCATGTGCCTTGATCACTATAGTTGATTGGTATTTTGTAACTCTAAGGGGTAATTTACAATGTACAATGCCAAGTGGGAGAATGTTAGGATTTAGGTGCCATCAACCTTGTAAATCATTTAATTTTCCTAATATCTTTTATAATTTACCCATAGGAACTTAAACCATTTAACCAATGATGATGAAAGAGACCATGTAAAGGCAAAGTTACTTTTACTGTTTGTCCTTGGGGAAAGGGAAAAAATAGCTAGTTGACCACTTTTAGAAGCTTCTATTTTGAGGTGGTTGGACACTTGTCAAGGGTTTTAAGAGGATCTATGACAGTTATGACAATTATTATTGATTTTATAACAATATTTATGATGAAATCCTTACGTAGGTGCTCATGCATGAGAGATACCTTATGATAGTTGTAAGAGCATCTGTAAGAGGCTATTTTGGGTGTTTTTGACTCATTCAAGGAGATAAATGTGATTTTTTCTAGGTGGTTTTGTAGCCTATTATTTGGTGATACCATGGTGGTATTCATCCTCACAAATCTCTATAAATTGGGGCCTTAAGCTAGAGTTAATCTTATTTTCAGATTTACAATAATATTTAGTTAAAATTTATATCGAAATCTTTTTTTACCTTTTTTTACAACAAATAGTGGGTGAACCGAAGGCATGGATTAGTCACTAAGATGTCATGAATTTATTGGACTATACCAAAGGTGCCTACAACACTCTGGGAACACAAATATGCTAGAAAGACTCAGGAGAGACAAAAGAATAATGACTCTCTTAGACACAAAGACACCACCGATGCATGAATGGAGAGGATGGAGAAGTGTGTAATGAACTCACCAACATCCTAAACTCCTGACATAAGAAAGGAAACACAAGAACATGGAATTATGACATTTTTCCATATTCACTACTTTACAATATGCTCTGAACGACCTATAATGGACCCAAAAACATCACAAGAAGACATAGTTCACCATTTGAAGATAGGTTGATGACATGATGGATCTACAATTCCTTCCAAGACATCTTTAACATTTACTAGATTCATTTTAAATTTAAAATAAGATTCCTACAATCATTTACTCTAACTGTGAGACATGGACCAACTCTGATACCATGTGAGATTTTGCCAAGATCAAGAGGCAATGGAAAGCACAACTAAGAGAGAACAAAATAGATGATAGAAATAAACTGTATTCTATCAAAATGAAAATACTGATCAACTGGATCATTAATCGTTAAATACAATGAATATGAGCATGCTTATATAGGAAAGGCTATATGGATATGTGAGCACACAAACATGACATGTGGCTCAATAAGAAACAAGGGTAGGTAGGAAATAGGTGTGGGTAGGTAGGAGAAACAATATAATATTCCACATGAGGTGGATCACCCACTAAATGTGGAGTGTAACAACAAGATCACACCATAAAAGGTGGAAATTCTCCTACACACACTATCCCAATGTGGCACAAACACCCAAGTGTCTCATACCCAAACTACTATGAAATGCATGTACCTAAGTAAACTTAAGTAAAGTGTAATAATATCCATGATGAATAATTATTTACACCAACACTAACCAAGCATAAATATTATGATTAAAATAGAAAAGCAATCATGCTTAATAATAACAAAACTACAACAATCATATCCATTTACAACTGAATTATAAAATATTCTTGATGAAGGTCCAATATAAATGATTATAGTTACATCATTAAGGACTCAAATGCCCTATCTATATATAAGTTACACTCCATTGAAATAACTAATGCATACATAGAACCAAGAGAAGAAGCCATTGAGCATGCTTGATCTGATATCCTTTGGACCCTAATGGTGGTATACGTGACACCCAACCATGTGGAACCAAATGGCCCACTCCCTTCATGCTAGGAGATAGTCACAAAGGATACAACCATACACACAAGCAAGACAAAGAGGATAGATACACCAGTTATCTTATTATACAAAATACCTAACATCGAGCATGGAAATACATGACATGAATGAAGTATAAACACAATATCATAGGCCAATCATACATGGAAACCACATAGGAATCCATAAATCAACACCAATAGGGAAGGCATGACCATCTACTAGGTGCTACTCAACTACATGGCTAGATGTTGGAGAGCAAGAGCAAGGAGTGTCATTATGTAGCTTGAAGGGATGACTGGCGTGCAATCAAGTAGTCATCTCCAATAGATGTTGAGATTCAATCTTATCAGATCCATCTCCCACAAACAACCAGGTTGTCCCAATTCATCCTTAGTCTTTATGAGAACTCAAGGAATGAGAGTGGAATCCATTATCTTCGCTTATTTCTAATTATGTTTCCTTAGTTTTCATTTATTACACAACATCCCAATGGCTTATTTGGGTGGCCCCTTTGTGCCCCAACCCCTATTATACACCACTCCCATTATTGGCTCTTATACTTAGCCTAGGATCATCATGTTCCAACAAACACAAAATCAAAACCAAAATCAAATGATACAAAACTTTCTACAACAATTCACAAAAGGAGCCAAATTTTATAGACTCAACAATCACATGAAACAAGATTTAAACCAATCCAAATCCAAATTTTATATTATAAATCCATCATTCCACATAGTAATCCATTAAAATTTCACAAAAAATAAACTTTTAAATGGATTCCATAATTTCATCGATAACTAGGTGAATAGTGAAATCCAACATTACAATAGCTTCAAGAACACATAAAAATTCAAAATTCAAAATTGAAAAACTAAGAATACCCTTTTGTTTCTTAGGTTCCCAAAACCCCAATTCCATTACAAAATCAACAATTCATCGATTCAAATAAAATTTGGGCATGGTAATGGTATAAGATGGAGAATTCTTAAAAATTACTCATAACAATTTATCTAACCATCCAAATGAAATGATTTAAACAAATAAAGTGCATATTTTAATCATACAACTAATTTAAAATCAATTAGAAACAAAAAGAATGAGAAATGAGGGATAAATGAAATTCCTACCTCAAGATTGCTCTAAAATTGGAATTTCAAATGCTCTCAACACACCAAACAAAATCACAAATCCATTGAGCAACAAAGAGTCCTCACATTCCTATCCCATTGCAACTAATTTGATCCAAATGTATACACAATTGCATGCACATTCTAAAATTGAAAATCCAAGAGAAAAAGGGTTTTCTAAGTTCTCAAAAATTGGTTGTGTCAAATGAGCATTTTTTCCTTTATAAAACCCAATTGACTTTTTGAATTAACATAATAAAATAAATAAATAATTATATATAATTTTTAATTCTCACACTCTTAAATTCGCCCCAATAAAATCCATATTAAAATAAGTATAAATAAGAACCATATAAATATTCTCAAAGCATTAAATAACCATTAAACCACGGAAATCATATCAATATTAAATTTTATGAAAAATGGAAATTAGTATAAACACCCAGGTACTCTTCACAAATCGAACACATAGGGGAATAGGGTTTTTGAAACATTACTAGATATGATATCCATTTTATAACAAAGTCATAACATGGGAAATTTTACTCAATTGAGTACAACGGTTAAGGTTGTATGACTAGAAAATTAACAATTTGCAAGAGACTATAAGAGTAACCACAAAAAATCAAATCAATTATAATCTTAATCGAATCAATGAAGGAATACAAATGAATGCAACTAATAAAATTAACATGAAAAGAAAACCAAATATGAATCCTTGCATGAGGCCTCCATTTCCCTTATCACTTTTGTGTTGTATGAATGGCACTTAGAATTGTAGCACTTCCGTCAGTTGAGTGTTCACACAAAAGCTGAAAGTTTGTGGTTTTTTGAATGATTATCAATGTTGCGTTCATATATTTTTTTTATGTCAATCAACGGTTAAGATCTGGGGAGAAGAATTGAAGATCAATGGTTGAGATTTATTGAGAGGAATTGATTGGGAGTTAATTTGTTGGATATTGCTGCTACTAGGATATGTTGTTGTCATTGATGTCAACATATTCTTGTTGTATAATAATTATGAATTGTTCAGACATCTAAAAAAATCGATGGAGGGAACAGCGCAAGCAGAGGGGGGAAATTTGAATCTTGGAAATGGAGGGAACAACGAGGCTGGGTCCTCTAGTTCTGCTGCCTCTGCAGCTCAAGGACAAGCGATGGATGATGAAGATGGGAGATCGAATGGGGACCCACGACAACAAGACCCTCCTCCTGACCGCAAAAAGATGATAGATTCTCCAAAATCGGGTCCCGAGGCTGTGAAAGTTGACTCAGAAAAGACCACAGAGGTGAAGGCCCTCAAACCCTGGAGTAGTCTTTTTGCAAATAAACCAACTAGAAAACCGACTGGAAAATCGTCATTTCCCTTTGTGGAAGACATCTCTGATAGAAAAATGGGTAAACTTGCTATTACGGTTCCAAATTTGGTTATTGATCATAGCATTTCTTTAATGGCTTTCTCTCTAGTGGGGAAGTTTGTTGGACCACGACCCAATATTGAGAATGTTAGGTCTTTTGTTAAGAGAAAATGAAGGATGAAAGGTCAGGTTGATGTTTCTGCCCTGTCCAGAGGTTTTTTCATTTTTTCCTTCTCTTGTGGGGAAGATATGGAAGCAGCATTAAGTGGTGCTCCTTGGATGTTTGGTAAATCTTCCCTATCTATGAGAAAATGGTCTCCTAATATGGAACTCAATGATTCTTTCTTTGAATCTCCTCTGGTTTGGGTAAGGCTTGCTGGCTTGCCGCTGGAATTCTGGGTTGAAGATGTTTTCTCAGGAATTGCAAACTCCTTTGGGGAGCTTGCTGCGATAGATCCAATGACTGCAACTCAAAAGAGGCTGGTTTATGTGCACATTTGTGTCAATATTTCATAGAAGATGGATTTTCCTAGTTCTATTGATATAAGTTCCAAACTTGGATTATGGGAACAAACAATAGAGTTCGAGTCCCTCCCCTTTGTGTTCTTTTCTTGTAAAAAAGCTGGTCACTGGGCTAAGGCTTGCCCTAGTAACCCTAAAAAACCTGTGACGGTTAACAATCCCCATAAATAGGTTTGGAAAGAAAAGAATAATAATAAGGAAGTTAGTAAAGTGGAAGGAAGAAGTGGAATTCTTGGTAACATACTAGACTTATCAGAAGGAGATAGAAATAACCCTCTTAAGACTCCCCCATTGAAGGAAGATAAAAAGAATGAAATTAGTGAGTTTGAGATCAAAACATTCAATACTTTTGAGGTCCTATAGGCTTAGGAGGAAGATAATGCTATCATTGAAGAGATTCTTGAAGAAGGCGAGATTGAGGATGTCACTGAATCTCATCATGTGGCCCTTCAAGTTTTAGCAATAAAAAGAGATGAAGAGTGCCCAAATGAATTTGAAGGACATGAAATTAAATTTGGAAGGAAGAACAAGTTTGGATCGCCTAAGGTTAATCTAAATGCGTTATTCCAGAATATTGGAGTTGATACGCCCACATCATCCCAAAAAAGAGGAGAACTGTGGAATAACATGTAAGATAAGCCCAGAGATGAGCATGAGGGAGAAATAACAGGGAATGGAAAAAAGAAAAACAAGAAGGCGGGATGCCCTAATGGGGTGAAAACTAGGACCAGGTCCAAGGCTGATATTGGTGTCTCCAAATCTCTATAGGGATGTAAAACCATGAAATGGCATAGGGACTAGGAGAGAAAGCAAAACATAGCTGATGGAAGGCAGCGAACTATACAGGAATCCTACCCCCAGGTTTCCAAATGAAGGTAATCTCATGGAACATCAAAGGCCTAAATGGTCTCAATAAACATGATATATTACGGAATCTCATTCGAGACCATAAGCCGAATATTATCCTAGTTCAGGAAACCAAAATGAGTAAGGAGAAAGTGGTGAATTTAAACTTCTTTAAAAATGGAGGGGTTTGTGGTAGTAGCTCGAACGGGCCATCTGGTGGGGTGGCTATTTTTTGGAACAAGAAAACTATTTTAGGAGAAATGATTGATGAAGATGGTAACATTATATCTATGAAAGTTAAAAGCATCTATGAAGGAAAGGAATGGGTGGTCACAAATATCTACGCCCCTAATTCCAAATTTGCTAGGAGCAAATTCTGGGATAAAATGCAGCAGAAAAGAAGATCTTTCCCTAAGAACAGCTGGTTGTTGATGGGAGATTTCAACACTCCTCTACAAGGTACTGAAAAATTTGGAGGAACTTAAGCCCAACTGGACAGCAGATCTGATTTGATGGACCTCATCAATGTCAATGCTCTTATTGATATGGACCTAACTGGAGCTTCTTACACCTGGTCTAATCGCAGGGATGGTGAAGACCTCATTCGGGTAAGACTTGATAGATCCCTTGTTACTAATGATTGGGTTATTTCTCATAGATGCTCCCTGTTAGTTGTCAATAGAATTGGTTCAGATCATTATCCCATTGCCTTTGTTGCTGAGTCCATTAAGAGTAAACAGTGCTCCCCTTTCCGGTTTGAGAAAATGTGGATTTCTCACCCCTCTCTTGAAAATTCCATTGCCAACTGGTGGAATATTGATCTGAATGAAACAACCATGTATAAAGTTGCTAAAAAACTTAGAAACATAAAAGATACCACTAAGATATGGAACAAGAAGGTCTTTGGTGATATTTTTGATTTAAAGAAAAAGCTGAAGGAGGAATTAGAACATATCCAAAACTCTATACAGAAAGATGGCTATAAAAAGTATCCCAAAGCTAAGGAAGATGATGTATTAGTCAAACTTCACAACATTATCTCTAGGGAGGAAATCTATTGGAGGCAGAGATCTAGGGCTATTTGGCTGGAGGCTGGGGACAGACAATAGAGTTCCAACTAAACCCTAAACCCTAAACCTTTAAGGAATTTTGGCATATTGTGGGAAAAGACACGGTCAATGCGGTAAAAGAATTTTTTGGTTCAAGAAGAATCCTTAAGGAAATCAACTCCACTTTTATTGCTTTAATTCCTAAGGTGGCTGGGGCAGATTCAATGGGAAAATTTAGGCCAATAAGTCTATGTAACTCCTTCTATAAGATCATATCTAAAGTTTTGACTTCTAGACTTTTGGCTATCCTCCCCTTCATCATCTTTGAGGAGCAAAAAGGTTTTGTTCCTAGGAGGCAGATTTTGGACTCTATCATTCTTGTGCATAAGAATATTCACTCCCTCAATGCTGCCAATAAAGAAGGATTTCTGATAAAGTTGGATCTGGTGAAAGCTTATGATAGAGTGGATTGGCAAGTTCTTTTTAGAATCATGGAGGCTTTTGGATTTGATGAGAAGATAATCAAAATTATTAGAGAGTTGATCTCCACTCCTATGTTTTCAATTCTCATTAATGGATCTCCTTATAAATTCTTCAAATCGTCGAGTGGGCTTAGACAAGGAGATCCCATATCTCCTATTCTTTTCACCATCTTGGTGGAGAGCATGAGCAGACTGATCTAAAAAATGAAAGTGAATAAAATTATCAAAGGTCTTCAACCTTCCTCTGCTAATGTTTTTAGTTCTCACCAACAGTTTGTTTTTGATTAATTAAAAATAGGTTTTAAGGGACCCGAAACCCAGTTACATATGAAAGATATTCAGGAAAGAAACAAAACACAACGGCTGCAAAAAACCAGCAAAAAAACCAGCAACAAAGGAAAGGACAGCAAGAGGCTAGCAAGAATTTGGCCCCAAGTCCAACATAAACATAAATTTAGAAATTCTTCATGGTTTCTTCTGCATCCTACACCAAAAGCATCATTGCCTTGGCCACTTCCCTCAAGTCGGTATTTTCCTGAGCAATCTGGCTTTCTTTCATCTTCATATCCTTCTCCACCATAGTCTGCCTGGTTCTGCGCCTAGGGGTCTAGTGGCTTAGGTTGGAAGTAGGAGCTTCTTCAATAATTACCAGGTTCTTCTCCTGGTTTTTCTTTTACAGTATGTTGATGATACTATCTTAATGGGATATTCTTCTGTTGGGGAGGCTGCTACCTTTAAAGGTGCTCTTAATTCTTATTCTTTGGCCATTGGACAACAAGTCAATTGGGACAAATCGGCTATATTCTTCATGAACACTCCTATCATAAGACAACAAAGAATTGCTAAAATTATTGGGTGCAAGGTGGAAATGCTCCCCTCCACTTATCTGGGTCTCCCATTGGGATTAGTTCCCCCAAACTCCTTCTGGAATATGTTAATTGACAAACTCAACAAAAAACTTGCTGGCTGGAAAGGATCCATTTTATCTCAGGCTAGAAAGTTGCAGCTTCTTCAAGCTACTCTCCAGAATCTCCCTGTATATGCTCTCAGTCTATTTGGTATCCTCGCTAAATTTGCTGAAGCCTTAGAAAGGATTCCGAAGAGATTTCTCTGGTCAGGGGTTGAAGAATAAAAGAGATTATCCTTGGTTGCTTGGGACAAAGTGTGTAAGCCAAAGAGCAAAGGAGGGCTTGGTATTAAAGCTCTAAAAACTTTTAATAAAGCTCTCCTTGCTAAACAAATATGGAGAACTTATGACATTAAGAAATATTGGAACCGGATCTGGTTTGAAAAATATATTCAGAATCAGCCTCTCCAGGATCTCCTCAACTCTGAAGACATCCCTGTTGGGTCATTCATTTGGAATAATATTATCAAATCCATAAAAGTGGCCAAAGCTAGAGCTGGATGGGTCCTTGGAAAAGGTGACAAAATAAGGTTCTGGGAGGATCCTTGGATGAACAATGAACCTGTCTTTGATCAAGACTGCAATCAATTTATTGAGGAAAGTAAAAGGAGGTTTAGGTCTATGGTGTGTGACTACTGGAAGGAGAACAGATGGGTTAGGCTTGATGTTATACATGCTGGGTTTTCCCTGTTCCAGCAGGAGCTGTTGTCCTTTTCTATTAACAAAGATTATGATGATGTTTTCCTCTGGAAGAGTAATCCAAGGGGTGACTTTACAGTTGCTTCTACCTACAAAAACAATTTCACTCAGATCAGTAACCCTATATGGGATAAAGTTTGGAACAAAATTCTTATCCCTAAAGTCAATATGTTCCTTTAGCTTGCTACTCACAATAGGATCCTTACTATTGACAACTTGGTCCGAAGAGGTTTTATGTTCCCTAACAGGTGTGAGCTATGCCAAAAAGAGGAAGAATCAATTGATCATATGTTTATCCATTGCTCCTTCACTTGGGAAATCTAGAGTAAGTTTTGGGTGAATTGGAAAGTTGATTGGGTCATGCACAAGAGTCTCAAGGAAATTATTTGGCAATGGACCTTTCCCACCAAATTTCCTCTTATCAAGAACCTTTGGTCCCTGATCCTTCCCATGACTTGCTGGGGAATCTGGAAAGAGAGAAATAACAGAATATTTAGGGAAGCTAAGTGCACCTCTCATGTGGTCTTTGAAAATTTTTGCAGGGCTATAAAAGAAAACATAAATATTCCTCACAGGAACAATAAACAATGATTTTTTTTACTGATATGAATGAAATTGAAAAAGGCATTCTTATTGAATGGAACTTAATCCACAAAGTTTGCAGATCTGACAATAAGAGAACGAGAGATAATATTGTTTGGTGATTTCTAGATCATGGATGGATAAAGGTGAATTTTGATGGGGCGGCTAAAGGAAACCCTGGGAAGTCCGATGGGGGAGGAGTCATCAGAAATGCTCAAGGTGTTTGTATTGCTACTATTGCTTCTCCTTTTGGGGTCCAAAATAATCATGTGGCTGAAGCTCAGGCTATGCTAAAAAGCCTCCAGCTTGCTCAGGGATTCAAATTTTAAAAAAATTGACTGGAAGGGGACTCCCTCAACATCATCCAGGCTCTTAAAGGTACTAGTTCTTTATCTTGGAATATAACTAATTTAGTTGAAAGTGCTAAAAAGTTATTAAATGACTATGTTAGTAGTCTCATAACTCACACTCTAAGGGAAGGCAATAAGGTTGCAGACCTTTTAGCTAATGAAGGGGTCAATTTAGAGGTGGAGGTTAAATATATCAGAGAGGCCCATTGTAAAAGGGATATTAGAGAGCAATTATTATTTGATCACATCAATGGGTCAATTTAAAATCATGATTATTTTTTGGGGTCTGGAAATCAAAGACAAAGTTTGGGGGCAAATGAACTATCAGTTAATGATTGCTATTAGGCATCAGTTTTATGATCATATGTGTGATGGGGATTATAATAATAAGTGTTGGTTTTGTGCGGCCATTATTATTACCTTTAAAACCATGGATGGGACTCTGTTCTGTTACTCCAGAATTTTGCTCAAGAACTTGTGGTTAAATCTGCAGATTGTGAGATACACCTTTGGGTACTTCGACTTACTGTTCAATATGGGAGGTAACTTAAACCAGAATGAGCCCTCTGGTTGCGAAAACTGGAAGAGTGAGTGGAAAGTGTGGAGGAGGCTTCATAGATATGGATTCACCGACTATATGGAAAAGCTTCATGGAAGTAGAAATTCGGTGTCTCATGGCTTTTCTAGGGGCTGGAACAACAACATAGTCACTTTGTTTGGGGAGACCTGGAATATTGATGAGGATCTAGTTGCAGAGGTCACAAGTCTTCAAAAGGAGGGCACAAAATTCTATAGAGACTGGAAGTTTGCTGTTGAAGTGATTAAAAACTTCCCGAAATCTGAGGATGAGAAGGTGTGGCTTGCCAAGAAAGACAACATCTCCTACTACCTCCCCCAATAGGTAAAGTCTTTTTGGCAGAAAGTGTTAAGGGTTTTGATGGAATTCCTTACTGTTGATGGTAGATTTACTAAAATCTACAATTATCATTTTGCAATTCTAAATCATTTCCGCCATGGGGTTAAGATTTCTCTGCCCTTTTACTTAGCTTCTTCTCTGAATGAGAGCTTGGCTGACCATGCTAAAAAGCCCAAATCTTACCCCATAGCCCATTAGGGAATTATTTTGCTCATTTACGAACACCTGAAGGAAAAAGCTAGGGCTAGCAAGGATGATTACCTGGTAACTAATGCACATGTTTCTGAGAGCTGTAATGATTTCGAGTCTGATGAGGACCTGTCTAATGCCCCTACCCATAAAAAATGGAGAGCTGACATTGATAATGTGGAAATGGAGGTGAATTATGATTTGGAGGAGGAAAAGGGGAAGGATATTGAGAAAAAAATGGAGAGTGAGAAGGAAGAGAACGCTAGAGAAGAGGAGGAAGGGAAAAAATATGCTAATTCTGAAAACCCTTATTCTAACCCTATGGGTTCGGATAGCAGGAATGTCACCCCAAACTCAATGGAGGAAGACAACCCTAAATCCATGAGCACTAAGCAAGGTAGGGATTCGGCGAATACTATTTTGAATACTTCCCGAAATTGTACACTGGAGTCTTTCAATCTCCAGAAGTGGGTTATTGACAACATAACAAGCATTCAAAGCAAACAGAGGGACCTGGAAAATAAGATACACAATTTTATTATGGAAACAAATTCGGGGAAAAAGAGTGAGGAGATGGAAATGAGTGAAGCTAAGGAGGAAATTGAGATGCAGGACTGGTCGGAAAAAGACCTGATAAAAGGGGATTTGAAACATTTGGAGGATGTTATTAGAATTGTAAAATAAAAGACTGAGGTGGATAAAGATAACATCATCACTCGGGTTGCTCAAACTGAGAAGGCTTTGAAAATATTCATGAACCATAGTCTTGAGTTCTTAAGAGTTTCTTCACAAAATATGAATGCCTTGGTGGATCACTTAGAGAGGAAAAATCAGGATAAGGACTTGGTAATCATTGAAGATGTACCGACCTCCAGCTCCACCCATCAAATCTCCAGGCGAAGGACCAGGCAGACCACCATTGATATGGAGACAAAAATGAAAGACATCTAGCTGAAATAGGAGAGAAATGATCTGAGAGAAGCTGCTAAGGCCATGATGCTTTTGGTTCAGAATGCTGAGGAGTCTATAAAAGTTTTCATTTGATATGTAATGCTGGGTTTTGGATGCCAATTTGTCGCTGGCTCCTTGTTGTCCTTTTGTCCTAGCTGCTGGTTTTTGTGCTAGTTTTTTGTAGTTGTTTTGTCTTGGTCTTATCTTCTCTTGTTTCTTTCTTTCTTATCTATCGTATTGTAAGCAGGTTTCGGGTCCCTTAAAACTTGATTTTCCTTAATCAAAAACATATTCTTGTGTTTGGTGTTCCGGTGATTGCATCGAGTTGATTTGGTTGGATTATCTATTTGGGATGCTAAATCAACTGAAGATATCTCAATTTTTTATTGATTCCATGATGCTATGTGGTGATTTGGTTGATCCTTGGATTCCGATATGCAGATCAATTTTCTGTGCTCTGTTGTTGGCAAAGCCTGGTATTTGATCCCTTGTGCTCCGGTATGATTATATTTTTGGTTGCAGATTTGGGAGAGTGTTTTGGATGTTCATGTGTATCTACATTTTAGATGGTTCATGATTTCGTGCTCCACAAGTTATCTTTCTAGTCCGAATTGCTGCTGATAAGTGTTCTTGAGTGTTAGCATGTTGATCGATGAAGATTTGATTAAGTGGTGTTGGTGCAACTATTGTGGATGGTTCTAATGAGCTTGTTGGTGTTTCCTAATCATGTTCTATTTGTTTTGGTGGTATGCATTGATCCTTGTGCATGGTATTAGTAATTTTGTTGATCTGGTGATATTCTTCGTGTTATGCGGTATTTTTGGTGGTGTAGCATGTTGTGGTTGATCTTGACAAGATTTTTCGGTGGTGATGCATGTTTGGATATTTGATTTAGGTCCATGATATGTTGTCTATGATATTGTATTGGTTTGATGGTTTATTTATGTATCCTATGATGTAATTTTGTAATTGAGGGTTGAGGGTTTGGCCGACCTTGTAGTCAAGGTTGATGATTTGTATAAATAGTTGTTATATTCACGTAATTTGGGTGTCTATGTGGTGTTTTCATTATCAAAGAGTGGTGTATGTGCACGTAAGTGAATTTATCCTTCGGTATGGTGTATTGAGTAGAGATTGTTGCAGGGTAGACAAATGAGATTAACTGGAACTGTCATCAGGCATTAGTAGATGTTATCTTTGTAGTTCATGTTATCCGGATTGTAGTCCGAACATTATTGTAAGGTAGTGAAATTTCCCTGAGGGTTGGAGCCTTCAAGGTCATGTTATATTTTGAGAAGTGAGCTCTAGGCAGTGTGCCTGGATGCGTGTGCATTCCCCATTGTAATATTTACACATACTATTGCAGAGTATCATCTCATTGTGGGTAGGTTCCCACCGCGGTTTTTCCCTTAACCGAGTTTTTTACGTCAAAAATATTGGAGTTATGTGTGATGTCATTATTGTGTTTATCTTCATTCTTGCTGCAGTTGATTGAAATCTAAGATTGTGCTTAAATTGTATAATCCGGTGAAAACTGATTCACCCCCCCTCTTAGTTTTTCCTTCATTGTTGTTGCCAACAATTGGTATCAGAGCTAGATCCTACGGAAGAAGCTTGATCACTTGAGGAGATCTGGAATGGAAACTTATGTGTTCAAGAAGGAGAGTCCTAGATTTGATGGAAGAAATTATACTGTATGGAAGGACCAGATGGAAGTTCACTTGAAGTGTCTTGGAGATGAGTATTGGAAAATTACAAAGAATGTCTACAATGTTCCTCAGAATGGACCGGTTATTGCTGCTGAGATCAAGGATGTTGAACATAACATAAGAGATAAGGAAGAATTGATGAGTGCCTTGACCGATTCAGAGATGACAAATGTGATGGGTTTGAAGACTGCACATGAGATCTGGAAGAAGTTGGAGACCTTGTATGAAGGAGATGCACAAGTCAAAGTAGCTAAGTTGCAGAGTTTGAAAGGGAAGTATGACACATTGAAGATGAGAGAAGATGAAAACATAACATCCTTTATGGCTAAGGTGAATGAGCTTGTCATGAACATCAGATGTGTCGGTGGAACTATTGAAGAAGATGAGATTGTTGCTAAAGTGTTGAGATCATTGCCTACTGCTTACAAGCATAAAGTAGTTGCTATTGATGAAATACAGAGTGTGACTACTATGACCAGAGACATGTTGGTTGGAAAGATTGTTGCATTTGAGTTGAGTGAATTTGGAGAATCACATGGTAAATCTGAGACTACATATAGAGCCTCTGTATCGAGAAAGCAGAAGTATGATCTGGGAGAAAGTTCATGTTGGGTATCCAGATATGAAAGAGAAAAGAGAGATATGAAAGAGCAAGAAAGATAATTGGATGAGCTTGAATCCCTTATTGCTTGGAGATTGCATAAGGGAGCCAGTAAGTATGATGGAAAGTTACCTTTGAAATTTTTCTCTTGTAATAAGATAGGATATTTTGCTTCTACGTGCCCTAAAATAATTTCTAGATATGATAAATTTGAAAGGAATAATAGATATGAGAAGCATTATAAGAATGATAAGCCCTATAAGTCTAACTAGAAGTTTAGATATCAAAAGAGGTGTTATTATGCTGCTGATGAAGGTGTGATAGATGAAGAATCAGAGAATGGGAATTCAGAAGATGAGTTTGTATTTATTGCTATCAAGGAAGATGATCCGACATCAGTGAATCCTACAAGCTGCATTGTTGAGGAGAAAGCTTTGGCTGCTAAGACTGAAGAGAAAGATGAATGGGTAATTGACAATGATTGTTCACATCATATGATAGGTGATAAAAGTAAATTTATGAGCATGGAAAGGTATGATGGTGGTATAGTGAGATTTGGAGATGATAAGCTTGTGTGATTTGTGGTAGAGGTTCATATCTGTTAATGGTAAGCATAATACTGATGATGTCTTGTATGTTAAAGGATTGAAGCATGATCTTTTGAGTGCTAGACTAATGGTTGACAAGGGATATGATTTGCAATTCAAGAATGGAATATGCAAGATCCTAAATGCCTCCGATATAGAGATTGTATCAGGAACTAAGACTAAAGGTAATATCTTTCACTTGAATGCTAGTGAGAAAAGTTAGATTTCTTAGTTTGATGAGAGTTGGTTGTGGCATAGAAGGATGTGTCATGTTAATTTTGACTGCATGATAAGGATAAGTTCTACTCAATTTGTTAGATTGCTGCTTGCATATGTTGCTCACAAAAATTTCAAGGTGTATCGGATGGATGTCAAGTCAGCCTTTTTGAATGGTGATTTGGAAGAAGAAGTCTACATTGAGCAACTTGATGGATTTTCTTTATTAGATGAAGGAGGTATGGTATGCAAATTGAAGAAATCATTGTATGGACTTAAGCAAGCCCCCAGAGTCGTGTCTACTAGATTGGATAAGTATTTGTTGAAGTTGGGATTCTGTAAAGGTACTGCTGATAGTAATTTATACTTTAAGGTTGATAATAATAACATTTTGATTGTTGAAGTCTTTTTTGATTATATCATTTTTGGAGGAGATGATGATATGAGTATGAAGTTTGCTAATGATATGCAAAAGGAATTTGAGATGTCTATGATAGGTGAAATGAAATTCTTCTTAGGATTGCAGATTACTCAAATTGACAAAGGCATTTTCATTTCTCAATCTAAGTATGTGAAGGAATTGTTGAAGAAGTTTGGGTTAGATGATTCCAAACCTGTTGGAACTCCTAGGGTGACTGGATGCAAGTTTTCTAAGAATGATGAATCTAAGAAAGTTAATCAGACTTTGTATAGATCTATGGTTGGTGGATTATTGTTCTTAACTCAGATTAGGCCATATATTATGCATGTTGTTTGTCTTTGTGCTAGATTCCATGCTGATCCTAAAGAGACTCATGTTACTACTGTGAAGAGGATTTTCAAATACTTGAAGGGGACTATTGACTATGGCTTGGGGTATCTGAAGAATGATGATTTTTTGCTATTTGCCTATACTGATGTTGATTGGGCAGGTGATGTTGATGACCAGAAGAGCACTACTAGTGGAGCTTTCTTTTTGGGAAAGAAGTTAGTTTCATGGTCCAGTAAGAAACAAGATGTTGTATCTCTATCTACTGCTGAAGCTAAATACATTGCTGCTGCTAGCAACTGTACACAAGTAATTTGGATGACGCAAATGTTGAAGGATATTAGAGTTGTATGTGATGAGCCTACTATTATTTACTATGATAATTCAAGAGCTATCAATATTTCCAAGAATCCAGTACTACATTCTACAATAAAGCATGTATTAATAAAGTATCATTTCTTGAGGGAGAAAGTCAATGATGAAGTTAGATTGGAATATGTATCCACAAAGGATCAGATTGCTGATATTTTCATTAAGCCTTTGCCTGCAGATACATTTGTCTATTTGAGAGACAAGTTAGGGGTCTCTGCCCCTCTTGATGAGAACTAGATGCATGGAGTTGCATCAATCTTGTGGATTTCAGAGCCTTATCTTCTTATTTGGGTTGATCAATTGTGAGTTTATCCTGAGGGGGAGAGATTGTCCTTCTTAGAGGGAGAAATTATTTGGTTTGGGAAGAGATGCATGATTTGTATTCTGTCTTTGGCATTGTTGTCAAAGGGGGAGAGAAGCATTTGAAAAACTGCTTTATCTTTGGAGCTTTGTGTGCATGATCTTAGGGGGAGTTTGTTGGTGTTGATTCATTCCTTTGCATTGATTGTTTTTCACATTCATATGTTGCCATCAATGCCAAAGGAGGATATTGTTGGATATTGTTGCTGCTAGGATATGTTGTTGTCTTTGACATCAACATATTATTGTGTTTGGTGTTCCGTTGATTGCATTGAGTTGATCTGGTTGGTTTATCTGTTTGGGATGCCCAATCAACTAGAGATATATCATTCTTTATTGATTACATGATGCTGTGGTAATTTGGTTGAGTTGTGGATTCTGGTATGCAGATCAGTTTTATGTGCTCTATTGTTGGCAGAGTTTGGTATTTGATCCCTTGTGATTCGATATGATTAAATTTTTGGCTGCGGATTTGTGAGAGTGGTTTGGATGTTCATTTGTATCTACATTTTAGATGGTTTGTGATTTGGTGCTCCGCAAGTTATCTTTCTGATCTGAATTGCTGCTGATAAGTGTTCTTGAGTGTTAGCGTGTTGATCGATGAAGATTTGATTAAGTGGTGTTGGTGCAACTATTATTAGAGAGTGGTGTATGTGCGCGTAAGTGAATTTATCCTTTGGTATGGTGTATTGATAATAGATTATTGCAGGGCAGACGAATGAGCTTAACCAGAATGGTCATTAGGCATTAGCAGATGTTATCTTTGCAGTTCATGTAATCTGAATTGTAGTTTGAACATTATTGTAAGGTAGTGAACCTTCCCTGAGGGTTGGAGCCTTCTGGGTCATTATATTTTGAGCAATGAGCTCTAGGAAGTATGTCTGAATACTTGTGCATTCTCCATTGTAATATTTACTCATACTACTGTAGAGTATCATCTTATTGTGGGTAGGTTCCCACTATGGTTTTTCCCTTAACCGGGTTTTCCACATCAAAAATCTTGGTTTTATGTGTGTTGTTGTTATTGTGTTTATCTTTATTCTTGTTGCAGTTGATTCAAATATGAGATTGTGCTTAAATTGTATAATCTGGTGAAAACTGATTCACCCCCCCTCTCAGTTTTTCCTTCATTGTTGTTGCCAATATAATTATTTTTGTGAGTGGGATTGATTGATTAGTTAAATGACTTGATTGATCTGTCAAGTGAATTGATTAATCTATTAAGCGAATTTATTGATCAATTGAAGTGGACTGATTGATTGGAGAACTTGAAGTGAGTGTTAGTCAGGATATGAAGTTAAATCATTTTTAAATAATTAAAATTATTTAAACATGTACACCAGAAGAATTAAATAAATAAACTAATTTATTTATTTTTAGGAGAAATCAAGAACAATGAATAATTAAATAAATTAAAGAATTCATTTAATAATATGAGACTTTAGCTAGCTAATTAAATAATTAAGATAATTAAATAATTATGGGAAAGATAGAGAAATAATTAATTAAATAATTAACATTATTTAATTAATGTTCATGATGGAGGATTATTAGAATAATTAAATAATAGAACTATTGAATTATTTGTGCGAGTGAATATTAATGAAAAGATAAGAATTACTTAATTAACAATGAAAGATGTTAAAATAATGAAATAATTAAAATTATTTAATTAATAACGAAGGGAGAGAAATATGAATTTTTTAATTTGAAATAGAAGAATGAAATTAGTTTAACTAAATAATTAAAATTATTAATTAATTAACAGGAAAAATAGTAAAATGTTGCATTGCAAATTTTAAGACAATTTTAGGTGTCTACATTTTGCCCCTCTTTGAGACAATGTTCAAAGTACATTGTTTCAAAGAAAAGTGAAGATGATGGCCCAACATGTCGAGGGATGGAAATAGAATGCCCTCTAGAGAGATTATGCATTAAAGGCATGAATGATCTCTTGAAAGACAAAGAATGTTAGATGAAAGATGAAATATGATGAAAGAAAAAGATGGTTAGTTGATGTAGACAAGGGTTGATCAATACTAGATATATATGCTTGATTGAGTCATTAAGAATGTAATTTATTGATATGATTGAAATTGTTTGTTTGATTGGAAATTTATTGATAGACTAGTTATTGAACTTTCTTTATGCCTTTACTAGTGTATAGAATTATCATAATAAATTATATTTATTTTGCAAGTGGATATATTGCACCAAGGTATAAAAAGATGAAGGTGACGACTATCCCTTTGCATAGACATACATGTTGTAGACAAGGAATGCCTTGACTCATACTAGTGACAATATAACATTGTTGGTATATGTGAGGAAGCAACCACAAAGCATGTTAATCCTAATGCAAGAAAGCGTTAGTTGACTTTTAACTTGCATAAGATGTTTTCATTATACTAGGTGGAACCCCAATCACACACAAGGATCTTAGTTTCCCTAGTATTATTGTCAAATCAATCTGCAAATAAAAATCAAGGATAAAAATCATGATCCATCCTCACTCCTCTAATCACTTGTGGATATCCTTGAGTAGCATAGGAACATGATATAAGATAAATCAAATGAAAATATAAGACTCAATGAACCAAATGAGTCAACAACCATTTAGAACTTATTTCTGAAGATAAGTGTTCTTGTTAAAATGATGTTTGATAAGATGCCCATTGTAGGAAAGATGTATCCATTAAGACATGACATCTGATAGAGTTCCTATTCTGTTGGCATTATGTGAACCGTTATGAGGACATAATGATATTGTATGTTGTCATTGATGTCAATATGTTGCAGAGGTGTGAACCGACATATGTGAGAATCGATATATCACTATGAACCAACATTTGTGCCAAAGTGAAGCGGTGTGCTTGTTCAAAGGTGAACCAGCATATGGTTATGGGAACCGACACATGGAAGCATTGAATGACTACTGGTTCGTAGTCTCAACTTTAGGGTTTCCTGTTGAATTGCTTCAAGCCTGTGTGGCTCAACCGGTGACTTTGTGCGATGAGTTAGCATGATAACAAAGAACAAGATTGTGTTGCCACGTAAGCCTTGTGTACATGAAGGATCGTGCATGAAGAAGATCTTGCCTATCTACCTCGAGAATATGAGAAGACTGTAAAACGGTGATAACGTGTGATGGGTTATCAGCCGCCATGAAAACGATGGAAAACGAATGATGGAGATTAATGCAGCATGCTCAACGGTCAGGATTGATCTGTTTGAATTCCTTAACCTATTAGGTTTAGGGTTTAGGGTTTATTCTACCGACCTAACTGTTTTCTATAAGGTCGATGTTGTGACTCTTTCTAGGGTTGTTGGCAAAAGTTGTGTGTGAGTATCCAAGAGAAGGGATATGTGATTCTTGCCAGACCAAAAGGAGAGAAGTGATACCTGTAGAGTGTAAGTGCAGAAGGAAAAGAGGAGCTTAAGTGGATCTGCATTAGCATTGAGTGTTCTTACCAGATCATTGTAATACCTGTTGATCTCTAACCACCTCAACAGTTGGAAAATCCCTTAACAGGGTGGCTTTAACCGGCTTGCTGAAAATCCTTTAACAGGGTAACTCTAAGCTACTGAGTTCAAAGTCCTTTAGCTATTGAGTTCTTGAAATCCTCTAACAAGGTAACCTTTAATATGGTAACTCTTAATAAGGTATTGTAGCCATCCCTTAACCGGGTGATCTCTAACAGGATTGGTTCCTAGCAGAACCTATTGTAATGTCTCTAACTGGACAAGGCTCCTAATAGAGCAGACTTCCAAAGAGTTCAAAAACAGCTTGTGGGTATTCATCCCCACCGTGGTTTTTCCCAGTTGGGTTTCCACATGAAAAAATATGTGTATCATGTGTGATGCTTTTATCTTGTGATGCTTTGCTATTGTTTGTCAAGCATATGATGGTTATGTGTTTTATGCCTGTCAATAAAACATGTTGAACTAGCTGTTATTATGATCAGATGATAGATCACCTGTTTATGCATTAGGGTGAAATGGTAGTGTAGTCTCGAGTTGAGTGAAAAGCTAAGTGAGTAACCAGTTAATGCTTCTCTTAGACATTCTTAGCTTTACCGGTTGCACTCTGTTTCGAACCAGTTTCATTGTCTGATAGCCTTTTGAAGTGTTTGCTGTCAAACCGGTTTTGGACTGTATTTTTGTCTGTACTGATTCACCCCCCCCCTCTCAGTACCGGTTTGGTACTATTCGCTTATCATTGAGTTATCATATTCTAGGAACCATGTATCTATAAAGGCATGTTGTTTGATAAGGATGCTAAAACTAATAGGCAGTTGATCAGTTAGGTTGTAGGCTAGCTTGGGAGTTTGTTTGTTTAAGTGTGATTTGTTTAGCTCAATTTTTTGTGTGATGTTCTAGTTATGTTTCCTCAAAGTGTTTATGTCTTTCCAAAAGACAATGTATTATGGATGATGGATAATAATGGATTTGTTATGACATGGATTGCATTTTATTTGGATAATGTTGGATTGTCGAGATATTTGATGTTTTTGGATTTTTGGGATTGTTTCTTTTTTTTTTTTGATTTTAGAAAGATATTTGAATCACTAATTGAGGTAAAAGGTATATGTCAGGATTTATTCTCAAGCACGATGTATTTATTTTCCTCCAAAGTTTAGAAAGGCATAGAACATTATGAATGGATGAATGAATTGATCGAATGGAAACATATAGGTGAAGGATGAAGGTGGCTTATTATGGAATTAGATCTGATTTAGTTTCCATAGACTTTCTTGCAATCGGATAATATGTTTATCCAAGACAAGGGACTAGATATGGAAATGCAAGGCAATGGCATGGTGCATTGAATGACATGTGGTCCACAAGAATGGACATATCAAGAGCTTTTCAGGAACATGTTTTATATTTTATGTCCTTAGTTTCAATCAAGATCAAGGGTTGGATTTGGATAGGATGGAAATAGGATACAAATAGGATAAGAAAAATCAAATATGGTAATGAATGGTGGAAGTAAGAAATGGATAATATAAGGGATATTGACTAGAGGGTGTGGATTAGGTGAAGCAAATGGGATTCATAATGCTTATGGAGATCCTTAGCCTTGTCAAGATCAAAGGTGGAAAATGGAAAATGGATATAGATGGGGTGAATTAGGGATAATGGAGGATGAAGTGGATAGGATATTATGGATGAAAGTTACCCCCAAGCATAGAGTGCAAGAGGAAAATAGATTACGCATGATGATTGTTTGTTAGGTTTTCATCATGGTACTTGCCCAAGGCACCACAAGAAGTGGTTTCCACCAATGGACAAACTATTTATCATTACTTTTTTCATATTTTCTTTCTTCTTTTTTTTGTTTTACTTTTTGAAAGATAATGGATGAATGATAGGAGATGATGAAATGAATCAAGCATCTCGTTCTTTGGATAATACCCTTTAATGGACGATGGATATTTAAAGTATTCTCAAAGATGTTAATAGGGTGCTGGAAAATGAAGATGAATTGGATGATAAGATGAAATGGGGTAAAATGATTAGATGGGAGGGATGGAAGGATGAAAAATATGTGTTGGATAATGGATGGGGTGTTGGAAGATTTGTGTATGGGTGGATGGATATGTTGTCAAGATCAAAATTGGAACAAACCTTGAGGGGTGGTGGAGTGATGGAGGAAAAGTGGATTTTGTATTGTGAGATTTTGATGGAGGAGTGGATGTAGATCTTTGGACATAAGGACCCAAAATGGATGAAGGAAATGATAGAGGATTTAAGATAGTAGAATTTGGGACATAGGGACCAAAAATAAATTTGAGAGGTGGGAGAATTTTAGATGGAGGAGTGAAGGAATCCTTTGGAATAACAAGTTTGGATGCCAGTTTGGATTTTTCTTTAGTTCACAATGCTTCTATGAGTAACTTGGGACTCCACATGTTTTTTTTCTTTCCCTTATGGTTCTTTGGAATACATTTCTCTATGAATGACTTAGGAATCCACATGGTTTTTGATGTTTATTTTTTCTTTGGGGTCAAATTTTGCTGTATTTTTACATGTCTTTTAGATTGGACAAGTTGATCTTTGGATGTATGTGAATTTTTTGACTTGTGGATTTTATGCTTAGCATCCAAATTGCTTCTAAGAGAATTAGAATTCATGGGTGGATAGAAATAATATGGAGGAATTTTGGATGAGCTCATGTAGATGGATGTTTGGAAGGTTCTTAAAGATGTGTGCCTTTGTTGATCTTGATTTATGTCTGGGTAACTAGATTGTGAGCTAGAAGTGACATGGATAGTTGATGGAGGGATATAAGGACCTAAGATGGATGGAAGGGATATAGGCTTTGGTTTTGGGATATATGGAACCAAAATGGATTTAGAGTATGGAGAATGTTTATCTTTGGATTTAGATGGAGGGATGTGGGATTTAGCTAGGATACCAACATCTAAGTGTAAGCTATGTAGACAAGGACATGATAATTGAATTTTTCTTTGATATGAAGGGGTTCTAATATACCTTGTTCATTTAGGTCTAATACTTGCCTTGATAATGTATGTTTTGAAAAATATTTTTATCAATGGGATATTAATTTCTTTTAAAACAACAAAAGAGTCCATTTTGAGGTGGATATGGTATGGAAGGAATGAAAAGCTCATGAAGTAGATTTGATTGGATGAAAGTGGAGGAACCCATTTGATAGAATAAGGGGTTAATGACTAGCTTGGATAGGGGTGATGGGATCTTGATGTGTATTAGGATCATGAAATAGAGATGAAGAGATAATTTTACCATGAATTAGAAGATGATCATGGGATTGTGTGCTTTGATCTTGATTTTGAATGGGATGGAAGAGATATCATGATCTTTCTTAGGAGGAAAATTATGAATGGGACTCAGAAGGATACTTTTCTCTCGATAGGAATGTATATCATCTTGGATGAAATAAAAAGGGATGAGGCGATCATCATAATATTCTTGAGAGATGAGATCTTGGTCAAATATTCAGTGGGATTTGAGAGTTTTGGTGTCTTGGTCTTGATTCATTTTAGGACTTGCTTCTTTGTACTTTAGATTATCGTCTTGACACGGGGTAGGATTTTGGATATGTAAGGGGGATTTTTGGAATATTCAATGTTTTGGAATGATAGGAATGGATTTTGAATGGGACATGGACGTTCTAGAGTATGTTTGATTGGGAATGGAGCGTATAGTGGCATTGGAGCTAGGGTTTTTGAATTGTAGAAGGGATTTGTATCGTGAAATGGATTAGCTTGGATTTGTATTGTGGATATCCCTTGGGGGTGAAATTGAAAGATGTCATTATTGGATGCATTATTTGATGAAAATGGACTGGATTATATAGGGGATGAAGGAATTATGGGGGATATGGAGGCTACTTATGGGCCAATTTCTTTTGGATGACCTATTATGAAATCACATGAGGTAGATATGTCATTGGTGTGATTACTTTGGAATGTGTAGCACTTGCCAACAAACCCTAGGGAAACTTACTACAACTAGACCAAAAGAGTGGGATTTTTTTTTTTTGTTTACTAATAAGGTTTACATTTAACTCAAACTAGACATTATTCTTAAGATTTGGTTCAATAGTTTTAATTTAACTTTAAGTGCTTAACCATTGTTTCATACATTACTTTACTAACACAAATAAAGTCATATTTTTAAGGTTTAATTGTTTACATGTTTTCATCATTTCACTAGGGCATGGACATTAGTACTAAGTCCTACATCATTTGCGGTTTATAATCAATACATTTAATTTACCATTATCATGATAATTCACTTTTATGTTCCTAATGATCTAACTTTATCATGGAACACTACAAGTTCATGCATGCATACTAAGCTACATTGCACACTTCACATGATATGATACTATTGCTATCCTCAATTAACCTTAATGCATGCTAGCATCAACATTACATGATTACCACTAACTAGGTACAAAATACTTCCTTATAGCCACTAGCTCCACTTGGAAACCCAATGAAAACATTACTACAAACTTACATGACCATATGAATACCACAACCTATGTGCTAAAACCTTTCTAATGCACAGTACCTATGAATACATATCCTTATCCTTAGCTTAAACATAATATCAAGACACCATAATGACCAACCTTGAACTTAGCTCTATGCATATACTTTGGTCCTTTATACTTATATCTTAACATGACAACTATGAGCTACCATGGATAGACTGATTACTCCTATAATGATGTCCACTACTTAATACATCACACATTCGCTAACTTATCTCACCCTATCATCGAAAGCATGCACATTAACCTACTTATGCAACCTACATTCTCATGGATATAATTTATGCAATAACAGTTTTATTGTAGCCTTTACACGATCATATGTATTCCCATTTAGTTCTTAATGATATCTATTTACTGAGTTTCAATATAATTTTCAGCCTTGGTGTTATTCTAGGTTCCAAGATTCTAACTTTGTCATCCATAAATCTTGTGTTTCCATGCTTTAACATTAATAGTCTAAGAGGGCTTTTTGTTTAGTGTCATTGTTCAAATCATTTAATCTTATAATAAGATACTAACACCTACTTAGTTACATCTATATTCACATAAAGATATTGAATATTCAAGAATTAGTTCATTTTCATTGTCAAAGATATAACATGAAGAAAGTAATAAACATCCATATTCTACTGCATTGAAACCACATCTATGCAAATGTTATCCATCATAATAATACCACATAAATGATTGAATTTATGATTTAACTAATTTTCTATAAGCACATTGTAATTACAATTAACTAATCTACTTCACATATCTTGCATGACAAATCCATCAAGGTTCAGTGTATCAAGTAAAGGGATTGCATTGCCTACTATAATAAGACATTACTTTCAAGAGTTTACAATTTACTTCTCCCTTTTTCATTAATGTAATTCACAATGCTTCCATGGGAAGTCTAATTACAAAGCATAGGTATGGACACAATAAATGTTGTTGTTACATAAAGGTACAATTGTGAGTTTAACTGACTCCTTAATATATATTCCTAATCTATTACATAATGATAGCATCTCAAATCTTGAAGTGATCTAATACAAAAATCTTCTCCAAGGAGCCGAAATCAACATGAAGGAGAACCGAATCCATGCGCGAAGAAAATACCAAAGAAGAGGGAAAAACCCCAATGGAAAAAAGCTCCAAGCACCCGACCAATGTGGAACTTACAAGGAACCACCCCCCTGAGGTAGGAGATGTCGCTAGGTCCCAACTCGCACACTAAGCCTAGGTTGATGCTTCTACCAATGGGACTAGTACCAAACAACTTCCATACACACAACCATACACCAGGAAAACAAAAAGGAACAAGAGATTTCCAGAGGCCAATAAAACATCATAACAAGAATGCAAAAGTAAGTAAAGGACTCACATGTATAAGGGAGTGTCATCACATGCTAGACCAAGAACTAGGCACTAGCCTATGGGCATGTGGAGCCATCTCGACCTTGAGAGAGAGACTAACGAAGATTAGCTTACCGTCTCCACGGTCTTCTCATGCTCAGCCTAAAACATCCTCCCTAGGACTGAGTCATGAGGCACTGATAAGTTATTATCTTTTTAATTATCTAACTACCCATACCCATTCATTAATTAGTTATCACTTGATTAAAATATAATAAACTCCGTTACGCCCAAAAGGTCTAGACTTCACGTATCCTTACAAGAAACCTCGTGAAAGTCCATCTCTCATGATCCCCCAGTGTCGTAAAGGAGCCCCATCCCTTACATGGACCCATAACCAAGCAATGCAAGAGGCTCAAGAAACAAATAAAAATCTGAAATGCATCATCACACAATCCACTCCAAGCACAAACATGTTTTCATCAAGGTTAAATGTTAGCATAAACCAATAAGTGAGCCTCTTGACCAAAGAGATGCATAAATGAAAACTCAAAACCGTTGCAACTAAATACATAAACTCAACAAGGTCCTCACTCTTGCTGTTCCCAAAATCAGTAGCACAATCCAAGAACTATCTCATGGAAAAAACCTCATGAACAATTCAATTCAATCAATCGTAATACCACATCTCAAAGGCAAAGCATTAAAATTGAACATAGTAAAATGAATATGCATCACAACCAAAATGGCCTTTGGTATGCAAAATCACCATATGATACAAAATACCATAATGAAACTCATTTTAACAATATGAGACAAGATGAGGCATCGCTCTCATTGCGCTTAGCCTGCGCTATCACTCACGGGATGACGTTACTCGACTCAACCAAAATAAACATATATATACTCCCACCTGAAAACAATTTAGTTTAAACAATCAAAATGCTAATGTTGATTACGCATATATATGTACATTGAAACATAACATACTCAATCAAAATCAAAAGAGAGACAATTACATTATCTTTAAATAATCATTTCATCAGTAAATAATTATCCTTTGTTCACTTTTTATTGTCTACATCAGTTTGAAGACAAATTGTAGTTTTGTAGCAGGTTGGAGGCAATTCAATTTTGCCCCAAACTGTAGCAGGCTGAATATATATAATTCAGCAGGGGGGAAATATTTTTTTTTGTTTCTTTTTAAAAAAAATAAACACATAATTTTTTTTTTTAGGCAGAATTGGATTGGTGTTGGGAAGCACCACACCACAAATATGGTTGGTGCCTAAGTACTCCCCACATCGTGGGAGGTTCTTAGTAGCACGACCATGATGTGGTGAGTGCTGCTACACCCACCCATATAATGGGTGGTGTCTGGAGGCACCTCCATGATATGGAGGGGTGTTGTGGCTATTGGCATTTTTGATGTTTATGTTGTGATTGTCATTGATGGACACACACTTGCATTAAGATCCCCTTTGTATGTATGAGTTAGAGCACAACCAGTATATTGTATGAACCGATAATACTCTGTGATGAGTTACCAACCAACATTTTGTGATGAGTTACCATCCATCGATTGTTTGACGGTGCCGACACTTTAACGGTGCTTTTTGTGTCGTGTTACCAAGAATGTCCAGGTTCATTGAACCTAGGAAATTGTAATATAATCCTATTGGACCGACATGAAACTAGATTCCTTTATAAGGACATCATGTCTAGGGTTTTAGGTTGTTGATGTGGCTGTAGCGAAAGTTTATGTTGTTGCTAGGGTTTAAGGTGGTTGAGGAGTTGGAGAGAATATGAATGTGTAGAAGACTGAAGTAATGTTGGAATGCATTAGGAATGACCTATCAAGGATCTAACCAAGCAGTCTGTGCTATTAGCTAGATCAAATACTTGTTGATTATTCACATCTTTGACAAGTTTGTAGCCCTTAACTGGGTAGGCCCAAAAGCCTTTTGTAAATCCTCTAACAAGGTGGTTCACATCTATGGATCTAAAATCCTCTAGCAAGGTAGTCTTTAATCGAACTTATCTCCTAACAGAGATTGAGATTCCTAACAGGATCTGTTTTGGTAAAGAACATTGTAAGACCTTAACCGGTCTGGTTCCTATTCTATAGATAGTTACTTGTGAGTTCCATCTCACCGTGGTTTTTCCCATTTGGGTTTCCACGTCAAAATCTCTTGTGTTATGGTGTTTTTGCTTCTATGGGTGAATGCATTATTAGCTATTTGGTTTGCATGTGTGTTAACCGGTTTGTCTGCTAAACTGTTTTACCGGTTTACTGTTAGTCTTGCAAAGTGTTTAAGTGCAGATATTTTTGGCATACTAATTCACCCCCCCTCTTAGTATTCATCAGTGGCACCCCCCATATCGTGGGGTGCTTGCAGCACCAAACCCCACGATATGGGGTCTAACATACATGTCGCCCTTGTATAAATTAATTTTTTTATATTAAAAGAATCTCTTACAAATGGAAATAACAGCAACAGGGGGGGCTTAATTAGAGGCAAACAAAATATTATTATGCAACCTGAATCCAATTTTTCCCAACAAGAAATTAACAACAGGCTTTTAGACCAAAACAAGTTTTCTTGAAATCAGATTTTTTTTGATTTATATCCACAACTCAACCAAGGAAATCTACTTCTCAGCTGTGAAAATTGAAATGAAGGGTTTTTACCCAGCAACTTGAAATAAAAGTGCTTTTTGCAAATAAAAAACCCCATTGAATGAAATCAGAAGTTGAACATATAAGAGTGTGAAAACAAAGATTTTTTTTTCAGATTTTTGGTTTCAGATCATGGAAGAGAAAAAAAAAGGGAAAACAAGGAAAAGTAAAACCCTACCTCTTCCTGAAGGAAAATGGTGGAAGAAATTTGGGGTAGCAAATTAATCTTACAGCAGCAAGTTTCCAATCTTCAATCCTTCAAAATTCTCCAGATTCTTCCTCCCCAGAAAAACCAAGAATGAAAAGCATATGAAAAAAAACCCAAAAAGAAACCCTAGCTCAATATTAACCAAATAGAAATCAAATTCGACATTAAATAAATAATATAATTAAAGTAATAAAGGTAATTAACTAATTAAAGATTAAAATCATGAAATAAACAATAAAGTCAATAACACGAAATCAATAAATATTCAATAAATTAAATCGACTTAAAATGTAAATTGTCAAATACGATCTCAAAATCTCAATTTGAACATTAATTCAAATTTAAATGCAGAAAATAGCAAATAATTAAAAATCATTAAATCTTAATAACTTTAAAATAACAATATTACTAATATAGTCATAAACTAGTATTAAGTAACCACTCGAATACAGTCAATCAATTATCGTAATTTAAATAAATTAAATAACAAATCTATCAATATCACCCATTAAACTTCAACGAAAGAACTGAATAATCAAACTCACCATGCCACATACTCACAAGTCATGATGATGATGACGACATGGTGAACTTCGCCAAGACTGATGACAAGGACTCAACGTCAAACCTAGACCTAGAGTGGGTGGGAACCGATGACATCTCTGAACCACATATTGCCATTGGGAAAAGGCACGCTCACACCTATCAAGATAGGGGAGCTCACACCCAGTTGCTTGAAAGGAATGAATGCCTTAGTACCTGCAACCCTGCAACCACAAAACGATACATGTGCATATATATATATATATATACATACATAACAGACAAGTGGATAAATGTCACAATGACACATCCCGCTTGCAATGAGTGATGTGGTGTTGATTTCCCCATGCATACAGTCAAACAATAGTCATACAATGAGCAATGCATCATACATAAACTATAACTAGGGGTTAGTATATCCATTATATAATAGAGAAAAAGTCAATAAGAACTATCCATCTATGCTTTGCTCACGACATTATACACATAGCAATGAAATCATCTTCATGACATCTAAATCACATAAGGTCGCAATGAAGCATGACCAAAATCAATATTATCTAAAGTCACGAAGCATACAATATCTATTAGTGATCATCAATGAAACATGTATAAAAGCAAAAATACATCTATGCATCATGTGAATCCAAGCAAGTCCATCATATCCATCGCATAAAATGAATGTCTAATTGAGTCTACCAAAATGGAATAAGAGTCTGCTCATGTGTGGGCATTACATCCTCCCCCCCTTGCTTAGGCTTACTCCTAGAAGCCTGAGAACAATTAGGGGTACAACTCTCTCATCTGGGTTGCATCCTCCCAATTGGCCGATGTCTCATCATTCGGGTCCCACTAGACGCTTACCTGCTCTATCCCCTATCCCTGGAGGGACATCTCTTTGCACTGTAGGCACACAGGATCTAAAGAAAGCTGCCCGTCCTCAAACTGTAAGGCATTCCAATCAAGAGCATGAGATATGTCAGGATGGTATAATCTCAAAATTGATATATGAAATACATCATGGATGAGGGACAATCTAGGAGACAATGCAAGACGATAAGCTACAAGACCAATCCTCTCCAAGATCTCAAATGGTCCTACATACCGAGGCACCAACTTAGAGCCTTTTCCATAATGGTTCAGGCTCTTTCATGGGAAAACTCGCAAGAAAACTCTGTCACTAATTGAGAACTGCCTATCTACCCTGTGATCATCTGCATATTTATTTTGTCTATCCTATGCATCTGTCATATGCTCTCTAATATGAGTAATATTATCCTCTGTGTCCTATAACATCTCTGAACCTATATGCACCCTGTCCTCTAATCTGTCCAAACTGAGCTGAGTACAACATGGTCTCCCATATAGAGCCTGGTAGGGAGACATACTGATGGAGCTATGGTATCCATTATTATAAGAAAAATCCACTAAGTATAGGTAATCCTCCCATATGGACTGCTGATCCATAACATACATCCTCAACATATCCTCTAAAACCTGATTCACTTGCTCTATCTGACCATCCGTCTCTGTGTGATATGTTGTACTATAATTCAACCAAGTCCCCATATCATCTTGTAATGCTATCCAAAATGCTAAAGTGAACACAAGATCCCTATCTGATATGATCTTATGTGGAATACCATGTAGCCTGATTACGTCTCTGACAAAAATCTGTGCAACTGTGGATGTTGTGTATGAGGATCTAATCGATGAAAAATGTGCAACCTTGGTCAACCAATCAACAGTGACCATAATGGCATCATGTCTATGAGAGGAAATGGGCAATCCGACCACAAAATCCATGGAAATGATGTCCCATTTCCACTCTGGAATTGTATGAGACTGTAAAAAATCCTGTCGGATGTTGGTGCTCTGCCTTAACCCACTGACACTCAAGACAAAAAGAAACAAAATTTGCTATGTCTCTCCTCATACCTGTCCAAAAATAGAGCTATCTCAAGTCTGCGTGCATCTTCTTGACACTAGGATGTGCCGAGTAAGGTGCATGATGAGCCTCTGTCATGATCAATTTTTGTAGTTCATCGGATGGTGGAACATAAATGCATCCCGTGAACCTCAAGATACCATCCATGTCCATTGAATAACTTGTGTACCCGCTCTGCAAAGCTCTACCCAATGCTATCTCCAAGCTAACCTCCTAGTATCATGCATCCATTGGTAATGCTCTAAGTATGCAACTCCTCAAATCCACCTCCAAAGTCACCGCTGATATCCCATGTCTCCTGTGGCTCAATGCATCTACCACTACATTCTCCTAACCCTATATGAACTTAACCTCAAAGTCATACTCACACAAGAACTCCATCCAGCATCTCTGCCTAGCATTTAGATTCGACTGTGTGAATATGTAGTGTAAACTACGATGATCTATGTGCAACTCGAGCCGATGCCCTAAAAGAGAATGTCTCCAGTGAACCAATGCATGTACTACTATTGCTAAATCAAGATTGTGAGTGGGGTAGTTCAGCTCATGATCCGTGAGTTTTCACAACTCATAGGCTATCACCTTGCCATTCTGCATCAATACTGCACCTAATCCCTCTAGTGAAGCATCAATACAAACCACAAAGTCACCCAATGGATCTGGAACTGCAAGTATCGGTGCACCAGTCAACTTATCCTTAAGTGTCTTGAAGGTTGCCTCACAATGATCTAACCAGATAAAATTCTTCCTTTTCCTCTAAAGGGAAGTAATGGGGTGAGCTATCCATGAAAAGTCCTGCACATATCTGCGGTATAGCCAACCAATCCCATAAAATTGCGCACCTCACCCACATTAATGGGTGTTGGCCAATCTACTATCAACTGAATCTTTGAGGGATCAACTGTGATACCCTCTCTTGAATAACATGGCCTAAGTATCTGACCTCTATCTGGAAAAACTCACACTTTGCCAAATTGGTGTATAGTTGATTCTCTCTAAGATACTACAAGACCTCTCTAACATGATCCTCATGCTCCTCCACTGACTAGAATAAATCAAAATATCATCCAAGAAGACAAGTACAAATCTTTCTAAATAGGTCTTGAACATGCCATTCATCAGACTCATGAAGACTAATGGTGCATTTGTAAGACCGAATGGCACAACTATGAACTCATAGTGTCCATATCTAGTATGAAAGGCTGCATGGTGTATATCTGCCTCATGGATCCTCAACTAGTGATATCCAGACTTAAGGTCAATTTTGGAGAAGACCTTTGCATCCTTAATCTGATGAAATAAATCATCTATCTGAGGCAAGGGATATTGGTTCTTCACCATCACCTTATTCAACTATCTATAGTCGATCCACAATCTGAGAGAACCATCCTTCTTCTTCACAAACAATATTGACACACCCCATGGGGATATGCTAGGACAGATAAACCCTTTCTCCAACAACTCCTCAAGCTGTACTCTCAACTCACTCAACTCTTAAGTGGTCATCCTGTAAGGAGCCCTAAATATAGGCTCAGCTCCTAGCACTAGATCAATCCTAAAATATATGTCTCCATGTGGGGGCATACCTGGAATCTCACTAAGGAAGACATTTGCAATTTCCTGAAGGATAAGATACTGCTGTAACAAATCCTCTGTACTAACCTCCTAATCCACTTCCCTCAACTTGACTACAAATAACTGACATCCCTTTTGTGCACATCTCTTCATCTGCATGGTAGAAATCATGCAAAGAGAAATAGGCCTCTGAATGCCTACAATCTCCACACTCTTCCTGTTGTCATCTACACACTGCATTCTCTTACTCCTGCAATCTATCTGTGGCTGATGCAATCCCAACCAATCCATACCAAGATCTATGTCATAGGAACCCAAGGGCATAATATGCAAATCCACCGAGTTATGAAGGTCTCCCAAAACTAGAGGACAACTACGCACAAGGGAATCCACCACTGCCTTGGATCCTGTAGCTAGCTCTACTTGCCACCTATCATCCTACTTTGCTGTAGCAAGCCTCCATCTCTCAACTAAATAAGGAGTAATAAAAGAGTTTGAAGCTCCTAAATCAAATAAAACAAAGCAAGGGATACCACCTATCACACCTGATGTCTTAACCACTGTGGCCCGATGCTTGGCCTGACGATTATTAATCGCAGCAAAAACCTTGTGAGTCCTTCCTGAATCTCCAACAGTGGGCTCTGTTGGAGCTGCCCTCTGCTGTCCTGATGTCTATGATGTGCGCTGAGGACAATGAACTACTATATGACCCTACTGACCACAAGAAAAAATCCTCTCCTGTCTTGAACTCTACTCCCAGATGTGGCACTAGGCTGCTGAACATTGCCTCTACTAGAGGCTGGCTGTGAACTCTGAGCTGGCTATGTAGGAGCAGGTCTCCTATAACACTGCTGACAACTGCGACTCCCATCAGCTAGAAATCTAGCCCCTCTCGCAAAATTATGACCTTGAGACTGTTTCCTCTTAAACTGCTGGCTACTACGGAAAGAGGAGGGATGGCTCCTAGACACACCTGTGGACTGCTGCTGGGAACCTCTAACAACTATACCTGTAACTGGGGCACTTGCTACCTATCCTCCTGTAGTACCCCCTACACTCGAGGAGTGATTCTCCTTGACAATCCTCGCCTTCTCTATGGTGGCCTCCAAAGTCTTAGGTTCATGCATGCGAACCTCTCTACAAATGTAATCTTTGAGACCCCACACAAAGTGTTGTATGAGCATAGTCTCATCCTCTACTATCCCTACATACTGTTTGAGCTCAAATAATCTCCACTCATACTCATCAACTGTCATCCCTCCCTATCTCAAATTATGAAACTCATCCACCTTACGTTGTGTCCAATGCTTTGATAGAAATATAGCTTGGAATTTCTCTAAGAACAACTCCCAAGTGACTATGGTAATCTCCAACTGCAGATTCCTCTCCTCAATACACCACCATGTGGAAGTAAAGTCATGTAGGTGCATAATGGTGCACCTAGCCTTGGTTTTACTGCTATACGGATGCATAGAAAAACACTGACTCAAGTCCAGTAACCAAGTCTCTACCTGCATACCAGTACCTGAATCATCAAAGGTGGGAGGACGAGCTCTCAGTAAATCTCTCATATGGCTAGCCGCTATCTCCTAATTAGCCACAACTCTCCTCCTAAGAGGGGAGCATGAGCACTCTCTCTCCTGATGCTCTGATTGGTGAGACTCCTCTTGTCTAACCTCACCCTATCTATCCTCCTCCTGCCTTGGCCCTAAGCGGCCAAGAAGCTCCTGTAGTGCTGCAACCAACTGCGGTATCACATTGCCACCAAGATGCTCCTAGCACGACTCACTATGATGTGACTCCTTTGAAACCTCAGGGTGAGGATTCCTAGGAGTTCCCATGCGACTGCCAGGACCACGTCCACGTCCTCTACACCTAGAAGGCATCCTAATTGGACAAAACACAAGGGAATACTATAAGCCACTGAACTAGGAACTTCAATAAATAAACAACAGGGATGAAGCCACTGGCTTATCCCAGGCTAACATCTACCTAGCGTAATGGGCTCACATAACTAGAGTACCCAGTGTAGAACCCCAAACTCATAAGTTATGCTTTGATACCAACATGTAGCGCCCACCAACAAACCCCAAGGAAACTTTCTACAACTAGACCAAAAGAGGGATTTTTTTAAGGTTTACATTTAACTCAAACTAGACATTATGTTTAAGATTTAGTTCAATAGTTTTAATTTAACGTTAAGTGCTTAGTCGTTGTTTCATACATTATGTTACTAACATAGATAAAGTCATATTTGTAAGGTTTAATTATTTACATGTTTTCATTGTTTCCCAAGGGCATTGATGTCAGTACTAAGTCCTACATAATTTACGGTTTATGATCAATACATTTAATTTACCATTATCATGATAATTCACTTTTATGTTCCTAATGATCAAACTTTATCATGGAACACAACTACAAGTGCATGTATGCATACTAACCTACATTGCACACTTCACATGATATGCTACTATTTCTGTCCTCAATTAACCTTAATGCATGCTAACATCAACATTACCTAATTACCACTAACTAGGTACAAAATACTTCCTTATCACCACTAGCTCCACCTGGAAACCTAATGCAAACATTACTACAAACTTACATGACCATATGAATACCACAACCTACATGCTAAAACCTTGCTAATGCACGGTACCTATGAATACATATCCCTATCCTTAGCTTAAACATAATATCAAGACACTATAATGACCAACCTTGAGCTTAGCTCTATGCATACACTTTTATCCTTTATACTTATATCTTAACATGACAACTATGAGCTACCATGGCTAAAATGATTACTCCTATAATGTTGTCCACTACTTAATGCATCACACATTCACTAACTTATAGCAATTTTATTGCAGCCTTTACATGATCATATGTATTCCCATTTAGTTCTTAATGATATCTATTTATTGAGTTTCAATATAATTTTCAGCCTTGGTGTTATTCTAGGTTCCAAGATTCTAACTTTGCCATCCATAAATATTGTGTTTCCATGATTTAACATTAATAGTCTAAGATGGCTTTTTGTTTAATGTCATTGTTAAAATCATTTAATCTCATAACAAGATACTAACACCTACTTATTTACATCTATATTCACATAAAGATATTTAATGTTCAAGAATTAGTTCATTTTTATTGTCAATGATATAACATGAATAAAGTAATAAACATCCATATTCTATTGCATTGAAACCACATCTATGCAAATGCTATCCATCATACTAATACCACATAAATGATTGAATTTATGATTTAACTAATTGTCTATAAGAATATAATAATTACAATTAACTAATCTACTTCACATATCATGCATGACAAATCCATCAAGGTTCAATGTATCAAGTCAAGGGATTACATTGCCTACTATAATAAGACATTACTTTCAAGAGTTTACAATTTACTTCTCCATTTTTCATAAAGGTAATTCACAATGCTTCCATAGGAAGTCTAATTCCAAAGCATAAGTATGGACACAATAAATGTTTTGATTAATATGAAAAGGTTTTAAGGACCCGAAACCTTTAACATAGGAGCATAAAATAGTTCATCAAAAAGCATCTAGACCTACTAGAAACAACTTAGAAAACGACTAGAAAAAAGGCTAGTAAACCGAACGGAGAACAAAAGAAAGGAACAACAAAACAGAACAACCAAAGAAAACACAAAAAACTATAAAGACTTAAGAAGATCCACCACCTTATTGACCAGCTGGTCATAGTTTTCCGCATAAACTTTGAGTTCTTCCATATCCTTGTTTGGCTTCTTCTCCTTCTTTTTGCCTCTGGTCCTTGGTCTAGGTCCTTGCACTTCTCTCGTACCTTCATTGTCTGGTTCTAGCTCCAGGGAATCCTTCTCTTCCTCCAGTTTGCTAATGAGTATTTTGGTATTGTCGGCCGAGTCCTTCAGAATGCTAAAGCTTTGTTTAGCAATACTTTTGAGGCATTTTTCAATTTTATTTAATTTGTTATCAGTATCCACCATTCTCTGGTCCATAACATTATCATTAGTTTTTATCTCTATCAAGTCTTTCTCAATTTTCTCAAACCTAGGGTTGAAGGAATCTCTGATCTCTTCGGCTCTGGCAATAGTTTTAGTCAAATCCTCAACATATTCCGCCATAGATTTTCCTCCACCAATACTGATTGTCTCTAGGATTTGGACCCTATGGTTCAACTTTTTATTATCGTCCACAAGTTTCTTGTAACTATTAATTAACCAATCGATGGTGTCCACAAAACCTTTCAATCCCTCAGAGAGAGGATTTGAAGGGGGAGTTTTCTCACTAGGATTATCCTATTCATTTTTGGGGGCTGATAAGTCGATGTATTGACATATTTTTTTATCAGGACTCTTTGGTTTTTGGTATCTTTTGGGTTGCATTGTGATAGTAAGGTATTGCGAATTGACTATATGTAATCCATGTTTTAAAACAGAACTTAAGAAATCATGTTTATTCCTCCAGCCAATTTATTCCTACAGCCAAATGATTTGTCCCTGTGATATGCAGATTATTTAGGATAATTTCATATGTGAGTTAATGAATGTATTAATTAAGTAAGATACATATGCATGTCCTTGTATGTTGTTTCTGTTTTAGTGCAGATAATAATTGATGCTGCGGTGGATGATTTTGTTTTGCGCCTAAGGACTGGAGAATCACGTTCAGATAGCTGGAGGTCAAACTGAAGGAGATTCAAGCGAGCGCAATGTATGGCATAATCGGAGCAGTTGTACTTCACCATGGGAGTTTAACTCTAGTGCACATTGAATTCGCAAAATATCGCTTTGGCATGCAAAGATTGTGGTTCGGTTTTAGATCCACGGTTCCTGCAGCCAAGCTCTCAGTTATCTCCTTCATCTGACAATTATCCACCTCTTCTTCTGGGCGTAACTTGAGTTGTCCATTGTAGTTGATCTTTTCTTTATAATAAGCTCTTCCTTCTTTTCTGAGTGTTAGACAAAATGGAAAGGAATTGAGCAGAGTTTTGTCAAGCATTCTGAATTTTCTCTTTTAGAATATGTAATCATTTTTCAGGAAGAAATGAATAAGAATATGTTGTTCTGATCTATTAATAGTTCTTTGCTGAGAGTTTGATATCACTCATCTAAGGGGGCCCACTTGGTGAGTGATCCTGTGTTTAAGATCATTGAAGTTAGTTTTACTTAGTTGCAGTAGAAGTTCATGACTGGATTGTTCCTGTAGCCACTAAAAATAGATCCTTTGACTGTTCCTGCAGCCAAGACAGAACGGTGTGATTTCTATTATTTTCATTAAATCATTTCAGTAGTGTTTTGTGAAGCTTTCATTTAGCCTTTTATGATTTCCATTCCTACCTTTCCTTTTTGCATAATGTTAGTGACTACAATAATCCAGAATAATCATTTAAGGAGCTTAGTGCATATATATTGCAGACCCATTTCAAGTTTTACATTCCTGGATTGACAATTAAATGAACACCAGCCATGAAAATAGTAAACTCTACCATATATATGTCCAAACTTCGGATTGAGATTTCAATTAGAGGTATTATTATTGTCATTATAGTTGGGGTAGACATTTTTGACGCCGTTACCGGGGATGGTGTCAAGCTAAAAACCTTTTATGATTATTTTAGTTTCTAGTTAATTGTTTGAAATTTCATGAATCTGCATACATAATAAAAGAAGAGATGCCAAAGGTATATTTTTGCCCACTCATACTACTCATGTAGAAGATAATTTCTCAGATATAAATCCTTTTTTTGAACTATATCAAGTCCCACAAAATTTGAATCACCTTGAGTCTGAATTTTCAGAAGGTAGTCTTCAGTTCCTTTTTGGTTCACAAGAAGAATAATTGCCTATTGTAATAACCCCCACAAGTTCAATGCAAGGGAACCCACCTCATGTTGGAAATAATCCACCACCACTGTTGAAATGTGGCGATTGATCAACAAAATACTATACACTCAGCATGTATCCTCACCGGGGTCCGGGGCCGGGCTGGGCCTCTGGCAGGGGTTCGGGGGTGGCAACCCCTGAGAAATTTTTTTTTTGCTGTTTTTCGTTGATGAAAACCAACATTGTAATAAAACCCTAAAAAGGCCGACTTTGTTTGTTGCCCTAAAAATGCATGTTATAAGCGGTTGGGATGCTTAAGGCATTGTAAGGTTGATGTACTATTTTTGCTGGATAATAAGAAAGATTGGACGGCTGTGTATGGTGGACGTAACCCATTCTGGGTGAACCACGTTAAATCTCTGTGTTATCTGTGTCCTATTTTATTTCTTTATCTTTTTGTATTTAAATTTGCATATAATTGTTAGTTCATATTTGCTTCGGATCTGTTTGAAACCCTAACAATTGGTATCAGAGCGAGGTTTTCTTTAAATTGGCAGGACTTTCAAATTTGAGTGGGAGCAATGGAGGATTCCAAATTCAAGGTCGAAAAGTTTAACGACCAGAATTATCAGTTATGGAAAATGCATATGGAGGATTACTTGTATCAAAAGAATTTGTGGTGGCCATTGGAAGGAAAGGCAAAGAAACCGACCACAATATCAGATGAAGAGTGAGACATTTTAGATAGAAAGACATTGAGATCCATTCCATTGTGCCTTGCATTGTCTGTAGCATTCAATATAACAGAAGCAAGAACGACTGTAGATTTGATGGCAACATTGGCTAGGTTGTATGAGAAACCCTCGACTTCAAATAAGGTATTTCTTATGAAGCATTTGTTTAATTTGAAAATGAGTGAGGGAGGATCTGTAGCAGAGCACTTAAATGAATTTAATACAATTACCAGTCAATTGTCTTCGGTAAAAATTACCTTTGCAGAAGAGGTTAGGGCTCTCTTGATTTTATGTTCTTTGCCAGAAAGCTGGAATAGCTTGGTTATGGCTGTAAGTAACTCTATCTCTGGTAAAAATACTTTGGTATTTGATGATATTGTTGGTGTTATCCTAAGCGAGGAAATGCGAAGGAAAAGCACAGGTGAGACTCCAACATCATCGGGTAGTGTTTTGAATGTGGAGAACAGAGGAAGATCAAAGGAAAGAGGAAAAGGCCCTGGGAATGAGAAGTCACGAGGGAAGTCAAAGAAATGACGCTCTCAATCTAGAGGAAAGAAAGATTGCTGGTACTGCGGAAAGCCTGGTCATCTAAAGAAAGACTGTTGGTCTCGGAAAAACAAAGGAGACAAAAAAGAAAATGATAGTAAGGAAGCTAATATTGCAAGTAATACTTTACAAGATGCTTTAATCTTATGTTTGGATAATGTTAATGATTCCTGGGTAATAGTTTCTGGGGCTTCATTTCATGCTACACCCCATAGAAAATATTTTTTAGATTATGTTCAAGGTGATTTTGGACAGGTATATTTGGGTGATGATGAGCCCTATGAAATTGTTGGAAAAGGAAAGATAAAGATCAAGTTGCAGAATGGTAATGACTGGTTTCTGCAGGAGGTAAGACATGTTCCTAATTTAAGAAGAAATTTAATTTCTGCAGGGCAACTAAGTAGTGAAGGTTGCATAGTTACCTTCTCAGACAGTATGTGGAAGGTCACTAAAGGATCATTAGTAGTAGCTAAAGGTGCGAAGGTAGGCACATTATATCTGTGTACTGGTAACACTTACTCTACCTTAGCTACTACAGATAAAGTTACTGCAGGGACAACAACAATAAATGTTGCAAAAACAGATTCGATAATGTGGCACCATAGGCTTGGGCACATGAGTGAGAAAGGGATGAAAATCCTTCACTCCAAAAATCTATTGCCAGGACTAAAGAAGATTGATTTAGAGTTCTGTGAAAACTGTGTTTATGGTAAACAGAAAAGAATCAGATATCTCAAGGTTGGGAAAGAGAAGAAGAGTGAGAAGTTAGAGCTTGTACATTCAGATGTATGGGGACTGGCTCAGGTATCATCTCTTGGTGGCTCTTGTTATTATGTTATTTTTATTGATGAATCAACCAAAAAAATATGGGTATATTTCCTAAAACAAAAATCAGATGTTTTTGAAACTTTTAAGAAATGGAAAGCTTTGGTTGAGAATGAGACAGGAAAAAAGTTGAAGTGTCTCAGATCGGATAATGGAGGTGAGTATTGCAGCAAAACATTTGAAGATTACTGTTCCTTAAATGAGATTCGAAAGTAGAAGACAATTCCAGGAACTCCATAGGAAAATGGTGTGTCAGAGAGAATGAATAGGACCATCATGGAACGTGCAAGGAGCATGAGATTGCATGCTGGATTGCCCTTACATTTTTGGGCAGATGCTATGCATACTGCCGTCTATTTGATAAATAGAGGACCTTCAACCCCTTTGGATGGTAGTATTCTAGAGGAGGCATGGACTGGTAAAAAGGTAAATTATTCTTTTCTAAAAAAATTTGGTTGTGAAACTTTTGTCCATGTTGATAAAGAAAACAGAACCAAGCTTGATGCTAAATCTCAGAAATGTACCTTCATTGGATATGGGATAGATGAATATGGCTATCGGTTATGGGATTTTGAAAATAAGAAAATAATTAGAAGTAGAGATGTTATATTCAATGAGAAGGTTATGTATAAAGAACAGATGCAGGAAAAGAAGCATGAACAGGAAAAACAAGAATATGTGGTGTTGGATGAGATTCCTGAAAATGAAATGCCACAGATACCTGATGCTTAGCAACAACAGATTGTCCCACATGCTTCTGCAAGTGTTAGATGTTCTATGAGGACAAGTAGACCCCCTGAAATATTTTCTCCTTCTTTGTATTCTATTTTATTAACAGATTCTGGTGAATCAGAAGAATATGAAGAAGCAATGCAGGTGGATGCCAAACAACAGTGGCAGCTAGGCATGAAAGAGGAGATGGACTCCTTGATGAAAAATAAGACTTGGTACTTAGTCCCTTTACCTGTAGAAAAAAGAGCCTTGCCTAACAAATGGGTTTATCGGCTAAAGGAAGAGGAAGGAGGTTAGAAAAGATATAAGGCCAGACTTGTGGTAAAAGGTTTTGCACAGAAAAAGGGTATAGATTATGATGAAATATTTTCTCCAGTTGTAAAAATGACTTCAATTAGAACTATACTTAGTCTTGTGGCTGCAGATGATTTACATCTTGAACAATTAGATGTCAAAACAACTTTTCTCCATGGAGATTTGGAGGAGGAAATTTACATGTTGCAACCATAGGGATATGAGGTCAAAGGTAAGGAGAACTTGGTGTGCAGGTTGAAAAAAAGTCTGTATGGCCTCAAACAAGCACCCCGACAATGGTATTTAAAATTTGATAGTTTCATGGCTAAACACGGTTATCATAGATGTCATTCTAATCATTGTGTATATTTTAAGAGATTTGATAATGGAAGTTATATTATCCTGTTGCTTTATGTTGATGACATGCTTGTTGTTGGGTCTAACATGCAACATATAAATGATCTTAAACAGAAATTAGCGAGGTCATTTGCTATGAAGGATTTGGGTGCAGCTAAGAAAATTCTCGGTATGAGGATTACACGGGACAAGAAAAAAAGGAACCTTGAATTTGTCCCAAAGTGAGTATATAAAGAAGGTGTTGAAAAGATTTAACATGTAGGATGCAAAAGCAGTTAGTACACCTTTGGCTAGTCATTTCAAATTGACTAAGGAAATGTGCCCAAAGGCACAAGAAGAGGTTAATAAAATGTCTAACATCCTATATTCATCAGCTATTGGCAGTCTGATGTATGCAATGGTATGCAAAAGGCCAGATATTGCACATGCAGTGGGAGTTGTGAGCAGGTTTATGAGTAATCCGGGTATGGAACATTGGAATGCTGTGAAATGGATTCATCGGTATTTGAAAGGAACTACTACAAAGGCATTATATTTCAAAGGATCTAATGCTACTCTAAGTGGATTTGTTGACTCTGATCTAGTGGGTGATATTGATTCATGGAGGAGTACTACAGGGTATGTTTTTACTATAGGGGGAACTGCAGTTAGTTGGATTTCTAGGCTGCAAAAGGTTGTTGCACTTTCAACCACTGAAGCTGAGTATGTTGCTGCTACAAAAGCCAGCAAAGAGATGATTTGGTTACAATGTTTTCTGAAGGAATTGGGTCAGACACAAGAGGATAGCCCATTGTATACTGATAGCCAGAGTGCCATTCATCTTGTGAAGAACTCTGCTTTTCATTCAAGGACAAAGCACATTCAGCTCAGGTACCACTTCATCCGGACTATTTTGGAGGAGGGTCAGTTACGACTTGAGAAGATTCACACAAGTGAGAATCCTGCCGATATGTTCACAAAGGCAGTTCCATAGGAGAAGCTGATTTCTTCATCAATTTCTGTTGGTTTTCTTGATTGATAATTGTGGAATTTATATCAATCAAGTCCTAGTGTTTTATCCAACAGATGTTGCATGTACAGTGGTGTCGTGTAGTATCAGTCTCCAAGTGGGAGATTGTTTGGTGTGGAGCCTGATCAGTCTCCAGGTGGGAGATTGTTGAAATGTGGTGACTGATCAACAAAATACTGTACACTCAGCACGTATCCTCGTCGGGGTTCGGGGCCGGGCTGGGCCTTGGGCAGGGGTTCAGGGGCGGCAGCCCCCGAGAATTTTTTTTTTTTGCCATTTTTTGTTGATGAAAACCGACATTGTAATAAAACCCTAAAAATGCCGACTTTGTTTGTTGCCCTAAAAACGCATGTTATAAGCGGCCGGGATGCTTAAGGCATTGTAAGGTTGATGTACTATTTTTGCTGGATAATAAGAAAGATTGGACAACTGTGTATGGTGGACGTAACCCATTCTAGGTGAACCACGTTAAATCTCTGTGTTATCTGTGTCCTATTTTATTTCTTTATCTTTTTGTATTTAGAACTGCATATAATTGTTAGTTCATATTTGCTTCGGATCTGCTTGAAACCCTAACACACCACCACCTGGTCCAACATTTGAGTTTCCCATCTCTAATCAGCATGATAATGCTAACCTCAAGAACATTCCAGCATCTTCACTTCCTAAATTCTATGGGTTGGTGACAGAGGATCCAGATACATTTTTGTTTGAGTTTGATGTTCTTTGTAGGAGTTTTGATTATACTACAGATGCCCATAGACTCAAAATTTTTTCAGCCACTTTGAAGGCGTCATCCTTGAGATGGTTTATGAGCTTGGGTAGTAGCACAAACAATACATGGGATGAGATGAAATGGTTGTTTCTTGCAAAATACAAAGATTATTGTAGAGGCACTGATCGTCATGGGGATGATATCTTTAGAATTACACAAATTGAAGATGAGAGCCTTGAGGATTATCTGGAAAGGTTTTTGTTTAGTGTCAAGAAGTCTAAGCATAGTACTCTAAATGAAGAATCCCTCAAATTGATATTCTTGAGGGGTATTAGTGATGAATGCACCGATTCCTTAGATCTCATGGGGGGAGGTGACATTACACAATCTACTTGGGTTGAAATAGGACAAATTTGCAAGAAGTATTCCAGATCTACTTCTAAGAAGAATAGGAGATTTAAGCTAGGGGCACCATCATCATCATCTGGAACTGGAGTTTCTAGATTGGAAATTAGCCATTTGTTAAAAGATTTCAAGGAGGACATTATAAACAATATGGCTACTCAATTGGATACATTAGCAGCTAAGAAGAAGCATGAGGAAGCTGATGCATTTCTTGCAGAATTCTGTCCTCATTATAAGAAATGGAAGAAAGATTGTAGATGTAAGATGGTTGCAAATGTTGAAGTACCTGATTTCAAACCAATTCAAGGTGAGGATGAACAAGTCTTCTATGTTGCTCAAAGAAGACCAAATTTTCAAAGACAAGGTATGCCACCTGATCCACTTTCCTTTTCTAGTTATAGTGGTAATTCTTATGCACCAAATAACCAATGGAAACCATAGTATTCTCAAAATTTTGGTAATTATCCACATTGGTATGGATCACAAGGCCAAGGACAACAATTTGCTAATCAAATTCCCCAGTGGCAGCAGCCACAGGGAAACTGGTATCCACCTCAGGGTACAAGGAACCAGTTTCAAGGGAATTGGCAACCTACCTCTCAATGGAGGGGAAACCCATCATGGTCATCCCAATCTTCTGGATATCAGCCCCCTAATCAGTAGCCACAACCTCCTGCTTTAATGCCACCTCCTGCAGCTACAACACAACCTCCCAAGCCAACACAGATGCCTACTCAACCGTTGCCTAATCCAAATATCAAATCTCAACAACAACAACAAGCTTATTCAGCTGATGCTAATCAATACCCAACCTATTCTTTATCACTAGATGATATTCACCTTCGATCTGACACAACTCTACCTAATCACTCTCAACCAGTTATTATTGAGGTACAAGAAGAGCAGCTAATCTCTGATCCTAAATATGTAATACCTCAGAATCAAATATTACCAACATTTTCTCATAGACTGAAAGATAAAGAAGTTTCCACTGAACAACAACAAAGATTTGATATTCTTGATCAACTGAAACATATTTGTGTTAAAATTTCATTGTTGCAAGCAATAAAGGATGTCCCAATATAAGGTAAGGCATTGAGAGAAGCATGCCTAAAGAAACCTGGCAGAAAGAAAAAGGATCCACAAACAGTTCATGTTATGGGTCAATTGGCTGATATTATGTTAGGAAAAATTGCTATTCCAAAGTATTCTGATCCAGGTAGTCCTGTTGTGAGTATAGTCATTAATGACAGTCAAATAAAAAATGTTCTAGTTGATCTAGGGGTAGCCATTAATGTAATGACAAGGGAAGTAATGAAACATCTAGAGATAGATAGTTTAAGGGCTACACCCACAGTTCTCCAACTTGCCGATGGCTCTACAGTAAGACCTGATGGTATCATAGAGGATATAGTAGTTATTCTAGATTCCTGGGAATATCCTGCAGACTTTATGATTTTATCTCCAAAAGCAACATTGGGGGGATATCCAGTCATTTTGGGAAGACCATGGCTTGCAACAGCTGATGCATATATTGGGTGTAGATCAAGAGACATGACTATTTCAGATGGTAGCTCCACGAAAACATTAGCCTTGTATTCCCCTGCACAACCTCAACTTGAGCAGCAGCAGGCTGTTTGGCCTATTTTGGGAGAGGAATCTGAAGAAATTGACTCTATTAATCACCTTATGATGATTAATCGAGTGCCACTCATGCAGTTATATGATGAAGAATCAATCCTTTATAAAGTCTTTATAAATGAATTAATAGAAGACCAAGAATTACAGGAATTGGTTCCGAATATTGTAGGGTTGGACTTTCCTACAGCCACTGATATCTTGCATACCTTGTTGGCACAGGAATTGTCTTATTCTCATATTTTTGATATAAATCAGATTGATCTTACTATCAAGATAGAGGTTGAATTGAATAAATATTTGAAAATCAATAAGAATATAATAGATACTCAAAAGGATAGCCTAGTGGACTTGCTGAAACTCCATAGAAATGCTTTTGCATGGGATTACAAGGATATGAATGGAATTGATCCAGCAGTTTGTACTCATCGCATTTACATAAAGGATGAGTGTTGCCCCCTCAGACAACCTCAAAGAAGAGTCAATCCTGCCTTGAAGGAGATAGTTAAACAAGAATTGCAGAAATTGTTGAAAGCTGGGTTTATCTATCCTATCTCTGATAGTCAATGGGTATCACCTTTGGTGATAGCTCCTAAAAAGGGATGCAAATGGAGAGTATGTGTTGATTATAGAACCTTGAACTTAGCCACAAGGAAGGATCATTTTCCACTGCCATTTGTGGATCAGGTATTGGAGTCTCTTGCTGGTAAGAGATATTTTTCATTCCTAGATGAATTTAGTGGCTATAATCAGATACAAATAGCTCCTAAGGATCAGGAGAAAACAACATTTAATTACCCATGGGGCACTTATGCATATTCTATTCTTCCTTTTGGGTTGTGTAATGCTCTAGCCACTTTTCAAAAGGCAGTGATCAATATTTTTTCTGATATTTCTCAAGACATTATGGAAATTTACATGGATGATTTTACAACTTATGGTTCTGAATTTGATCAAGCATTAGAAAATTTGAAGAAAGTTTTGCAGTGGTGTGAAGACTACAACTTGTCTCTAAACAGTGAGAAATGTTTTATTATGATGAAAGAAGGAATAGTCCTTGGTCATCATATATCTATACAAGGTATACAAGTGGATCTAGCAAAGATTGAGGTTATTCAGCATATTAATGACCCTGTGAAGCAGAAAGATGTGAGAAGTTTTCTTGGCCATGCTGGATACTACAGAAGGTTTATCAAAGATTTTAGCAAAATTGCAAGTCCCTTACATACACTGCTTACTAAAGAAGTAGAATTTAAATGGACCTCAGCATGCAATGAAGCTTTTTTAAAGCTTAAGCATGCTTTGACTCAAACACCAATTCTAAAAGGACCTAATTGGTCTCTACCATTCCAAATCCATACTAATGCATCTGATTATGCCATAGGAGCAGTGCTGGGACAAAAAGTTGACATGTTGGAAAATGTAATATATTATATCAGCAAGAATTTTCAAGGACCTGAATTGAACTATACAGTTACTGAAAAGGAAATGCTAGCTGTCATATATGCCCTTAACAAGTTTAGACACTATATTACAGGGTATCCCATATTTGTGCATAAATAAGCCATCAATCACTAGTAGACTGACTCGCTGGGTTATTGTTGATGCAGGAATTTGATATCACATTTGTTGATAAGCGAGGGAAGTCTAATATTGTTACAGATTATTTTTCACGTCTTCAATTGTAGGAAGATTCTACAATGATAGATGACACTTTTCTAGATGAGCATTTGTTTCTCATACAGGCTCATACTCCTTGGTATGCTGATATTGCGAACTATTTAGCTGCAACTAAGATGCCAGTTTCTTTTTCTCCTAAGGAAAGAAGGTTGCTAGTCGAAAAATTTTTTAACTTTTCATGGGTTGCTGATTGTCTATTTTATACTGAACCTGATCAAGTCATGCGAAGATGTGTCAGAGAGGATGAAACATATGACATCTTGCATGCATGTCATGATGAGCCATGTGGAGGTCATTTTGCTGCCAAAAGGACAACACTAAAAATACTCAATACCGGTTACTATTGGCCTACACTACACAAGGATGCAGCTCAGTACACAAGGAATTGTGACAGATGTCAATGAATGGGCAGACCTACAAAATCTAATGAGATGCCACTATATCCTCAAATATCTGTTACACCATTTTATAAGTGGAGATTAGATTTTGTTGGCCCCATTGATCCACCTTCTAATGGCAAATCTTATATCTTAGTATGTACAGACCATGTGACAAAATGGGTAGAAGCTAGAGCTATGCAACATGCAAGAGATAATAAGATGGTTGAGTTTCTCTATGAAGAAATATTTACAAGGTATGGAGTACCAAGGGAAATTGTCTCAGATCAGGGACCTCAATTTACATCAACATTGATAAAAGCTCTGGTCAATGAATACAATATAAGACACAGGAAATCTACTCCATATCATCCACAGTCTAATGGCCAAGTAGAAGTTACCAATAGAGAACTTGAGGCTATTCTTACCAAAACAATGTCTATTCACAAGAAAAATTGGTCTCATCGGCTTTCAGAGGCAATTTGGGCATATAGAACAACATGGAAAACACCAATTGGATTCACACCTTTTGAGATGGTTTATGGAAAAACAACAATGATGCCTATTGAATTTGAGCATAAAACTTTGAGAACAACTCTACAACTGAATATGACATTGTCTGAAGCACAGAAAGAACACATTCAACAGTTAAATGCTCTTGATGAATGGAGAAAGATAGCTATTCAGTAGATAGAATTGATTCAAAACCAAAGAGCCAGATGGCATGATAAATATATCAGAGAAAAGAAATTCAAAGTTGGTGACTGGGCACTCCTGTATGATTCTAGATATAAGGATGCTATGGGAAAACTCTAAACAATGTGGTTGGGTCCTTATGAGGTAGAAGAAGTTTTTTAGAATGGAGTAGTCCGGTTGTCCATAATAGATCCTGTTCAATTTAAACTCTTAGTAAATGGACACCGACTATGACTTTATCACAAGCCAGCTACTAGAGAAGAGTTCCTGTAGTAGTTTGCTCCCCAAAATGAAATACAAGTTCCTGCAGCAAATGGCAAGGTTCCTGCAGCAACTGCCAATGATTCAGTATCAATTCATGAGCTTCCTGTTGCACTTGAGCATGTTGATAAAGGTGATGTTCCTACAACCTCTACAATGAACTTATTTACCGTTTCATAATGAAATATTTCCATGGAAATATTATTCTCCGTACATAAAATTCTATCCACTACATTCCATCTCACTTTCTTACCTATCACTTCATTTCATTTCGCCATCATTTTCACCCAATTGTAGGTACGTGTATATTGTACTTTATTTTAATTATGCATTTATTAGTTCATTATGATTTTTATCCTGTTTTAAATCCGCTTCAAACCCGAAATCTCGTCAGCCTGTGTGGACAAGTGCTAGCTTAAGTTGGGGGGGGGTACTTGATGGTCCTTTTTCCCAATAAGATTTATTATCAGTTTTTTTTTTGATATCCCAAATTGATTTCCTAACTGACATTACTTATGATGATTATTATTTCACGCGAGTGAATAATAAGTTTTGTCGCCAAAATTAAGATATGTAGATTTTAGTTTTTGTGAAACTGTCAAACATTTTGGTGAAGCTGCGGAAGTATCAGAGTAAAAGATGGGTGGTGATCTAATTTGCCATGAACCAACGGTCCATGAAGGGTTGCTGCAGGATGTTGTTTGTGTGCATTATCTCCAAAACCACGGCTGGCTGGATTATTTCTTGAAAATCAAGGATTTCAACGATGAAATAATTGCGGAATTTATGCATTCCTTTAATGAAGGAGAAGCTACAGTTAAAGGGTTGAGGGTAAGTTCTACAGAGAAGCAAATTGCAGAGGTCACAGGATTGCTGCAGGAAGGAAAACTCTTTCCAGAATCAAAGGATGCAAGGAGTGCCAGGGTAGAGTTCACAATTTCTACTGACAGACCCTTAATGGTGGATAGGCAAGAGACTAGAAGGGTTTCTTTGCCAGCACATTGGCCTCAGGTAGCTCTATATATTATGAAATATATTACATGTGAAGGATGGTATTCAAATCTACATTCACCTCATTTCAAGTTACTTATTCATCTGCGTCATGACCGGCGAGTTAATGTCCCAAATTTCTTGTATCATCTCATTTCTATAAGTGCTAAGGAGACTAAAAAATATGGAAATCGCTCTATTAGCCATCATGGACTGGTGAAGTTACTTTTACAATGGTCCCTAAGAGATGTTTCACAAATGGAATGGGGTGTGTTTGAGGATATTTTGCAATTTAGGGTTGATGAAGCCCCTATTGAAAATAACCCGCCGACTCAAGAAGAGATTGTTGTAGAAGATCTTTCTGGTGAAGATGAGGGTTTGTTGGTTGCTGAAGGAGCCACAATTATTATGGAAGGAAATATTGAAGCAGAGTCAATCAAAGGACAACCCTCTGCCTCTCTTCAAAGAGATTCACCTGTTTCAGAAAGGGAAGGAAAAGAATTGGAAAAGGATGAATCAGATGAAGAATTTGTTATTCAGCCGCAGGAAGTGCATATTCCTCCTGCAACCAAGAGGCGTTGAACAAAAACAAAAACTCTTGCATCTGTTTCAAAAGTGTATGTAAGGAGAACAAGAAGGAGGACACAAAAGGCTCAATCTGTGAGTAATCCAATAGAGGTTATTGCAATAGAAACTTCAGAAGAAGAAGATGCTGTAGGGAAAGAAATGCAAGAAAACCCTATGGAAGAGGAAATGCAAGAAAAATCTATGGAAGAAGAAATGCAAGAAAACCCTACAGAGGAAGAAATCCAAGATGAAATTTAGGAAGAAGTTGTAATGGATAATCTAGCAAATCTTACTTCAGTGGCATTGCAATGTGAAGAGTTTGTTGATGATGTTCTACAACAACCTGAAGAAAATGTGGGAGATATGTCAACTCAGAATGAGGATTTTGTTGAAGAAATCCCATGGTCTAAGGTAGGACCTATTAGACCTCCTTCATCCCTAACTAGTCTATAAATTGCTTTAACATTTTTTAGGCAATGGGAAATAGAGAAGGATAGGTTGCAAGGGATAATTAATAAGCAGCAAAAAGAGATTGAAAAGAAAGATAATAGAATTAAAGAATTGGAAGCTAAGGTAGAAGAGATTTATGGTATGGTTCCTGAGATAATGCAGTGTAGGGCACCCCCAAGAATTTATGCAGTACACTTGAAAGAGCGGTATCTAAATTTTAGACTAAACCGCATTTTTAGGGACCTTAATCCATCCTTGGAAACACCTGAGGAATTCTATCATGCTTATCAAACCTCTCCACATGCTGTAAGGAATTTTTTATGTGAATTATATTTACATAACTATGCTATACCCCAAGACAAAGAATGGAATCCTTTGTTGTACATTGGGGATATCCATCTCAGAGCTCTAATGTCGTGGATCCAAAATGAGATGATTATAGGACCACAAGCCAGGGTGTTTGAAAAATTGGAACTTGACTGTCCATTGCCATTGAGGAGGAAATTAGAGGCACCCAGGGTTATGTATTATGATTGACAAAAGTTGCTAATAAGAGATGATGTTAGTAAGATAGTACTTCCAATGAGAGAGGAAGTCTATCAAGCGTATGAGCAATTGGTTCAGACCCACAGGACAACCGCACTAGAAGGGCTAACTCAATGCTAGAATCATCTACCAAATTATTTAAAACTGGGAGAACCTTACTCATTACAAAATTTTCATGCAACTATACAGAGAGCCTCCAGATACATACAACTAGGCAAGGAGAAATCCAATAATTGGTTGCCATTAATATTTCAGCCTCCGATCCTTATGTGGCCACTTTTGGCATGCCAACCAATAGAACATAATTATGATGCAATGGTGGAAGAAACAACTAGATGGTCTAGGTTGGAGAAAATGAAAGGATTTTATTGGAATTTGCCTTCCAAGGGAACCAGACAGGACACTGTTGGTGATTTCAGAGTTTCAGCAAAAATCAGAAATTTTCCTTTTGCTGCAGGAGCAGCAAACCCTTAAAGTTGGGGGGCATGATAAGTTGATGTATTGACATGTTTTTTTATCAGGACTCTTAGGTTTTTGTTATCTTTTGGGTTGCATTGTGATAGTAAGGTATTGTGAATTGAATATATATGTAATCCATGTTTTAAAACTGAACTTAAGAAATCATATTTGAACTTTGTCGGTTAATTCCTACAGCCGAATGATTTGTCCCTGTGATAAGCGGATTATTTAGGATAATTTCATATGTGAGTTAATGAATGTATTAATTAAGTAAGATACATATGCATGTCCTTGTATGTTGTTTCTATTTTAGTGCAGATAATAATTGATGCTGTGGTGGATGATTTTCTTTCGTGCCTAAGGACTGGAGAATCACGTTCAGATAGCTGGAGGTCAAACTAAAGGAGATTCAAGTGACCACAATGTATGGCATAATCAGAGCAGTTGTATTTCACCATGGGAGTTTAACTCTGGTGCATATTGAATTCACAAAATATTGCTTTGGCGTGCAAAGACTATGGTTCGGTTTTAGATCCATGGTTCCTGTAGCCAAGCTCTCAGTTATCTCCTCCATCTGACAATTATCCACCTCTTCTTCTGGGCGTAACTTGAGTTGTCCATTGTAGTTGATCTTTTCTTTATAATAAGATCTTCCTTCTTTTATGAGAGTTAGACATAATGGAAAGGAATTGAGCAGAGTTTTGTCAAGCATTCTAAATTTTCTCTTTTAGAATATGTAATCATTTTTCAGGAAGAAATGAATAAGAATATGTTGTTCTGATCTATTAATAGTTCTTTATTGAGAGTTTGATATCACTCATCCAAGGGGGCCCACTTGGTGAGTGATCCTGTGTTTAAGATCATTGAAGTTAGTTTTACTTAGTTGCAGTAGAAATTCATGACTGGATTGTTCTTGCAGCCACTGGAAATAGATCCTTTGACTGTTCCTGCAGCAAAGACAGAATGGTGTGATTTTTGTTATTTTCATTAGATCATTTTAGCAGTGTTTTGTGAAGCTTTCATTTAGCCTTTTATGATTTCCGTTCCTACCTTTCCTTTCTGCATAATGTTAGTCACTACAGTAGTCCAAAATAATTATTTAAGGAGCTTAGTGCATATATATTGCAAACACATTTCAAGTTTTACGTTCCTGGATTGACAACTAAATGAACACTAGCCATGAAAATAGTAAACTCTACCATATGAATGTCTAAACTTCAGATTGAGATTTCAATTACAGGTATTATTATTGTCATTATAGTTGGGGTAGACAGGGGCGTCGCCACTAGTGATTTTATCAACTTTTCCATCCACCCTCTGATCAAAACTTTCCCCTGTGGTCTCCTCCTCCAATTTCTGGTTGACTTCAGGATCCTTTCACTGCACTTGTTCCTCTAGCTCCATAACATTATCTTCTCGCCTCTTTTGTTTGTTCGTTGTCTGAATAGAAATTTTGGTTTTCTTTTTCCAAGGAGACTGGGGTTCATCCTTCTCAGAATCCTCAGAGACCTCCTCCTCCAAGGAGGAATGAATCTGGAAAAAAATTTCTTTAGATTTTTTCTTACCCTTTGAGGAGGAGGGCCTGATACTCACTTGTTTTCTTTTCTTACCAGTTTAAGCTTCAGAGTCATCCAAACTCTCCTCTGACTCACTCATCGAATCACTTTCAAACTCCTAACCCATAGAAAAAATAGAATCCGACCCTTCCTCCTTAGACTTGGAGATAGAAGGCTGAGGGCGAGAAATTTGGTTGGCTTTTAGGTTGTCATAAATTGACACCATAAGACTTTGATGCATGGCTGTATCACCTTTAGGGTTCTCTTTATGGGCCTTAATGGTAGCATTCATAGAACACAACAAGAAATATGGAATATTAATTTTTTCATCATACCTGAAATGGTTAAGCAAAACAAAATGATAGCCATACACTTTTGTGAATCTGCCATCCAAGGTAACATAACGCATAATAGCAAGCAAGACCACCCTCTATGGCTTAACAAATGCCCTAGGTGGATAGTAAGTTTTACTTAGCTTTACCAAGCACTTTTTCTCCTTTGCCATTTCGGGGTATCGCTCAATAGTCTCCTTGCTCAATTTTCTATCTCTGTAATAATTGCTTCCTTCCTTGTGAAGACCAGTGACCTGAGCGATGAAGTCTTCATCAATGGAGATTGTTTGATCTCCCATTTTCAGAGTGCCCTTTCTCCAGTTTTTGTAGAAATTAGTAATTGTGGCATCCCTCCCATGGAGCCTCTCCATAAACTTTGAAAACCTACCCTTCTGCAAAATTTTCCAAACAACCTCCTTTTGTTTCCACTCCTTACAGTTGCTAGGTTCATAGCGGTGTCTATTTCCTCTCATTTTTTTGCTTTTCAGAATAGAAGGCCGAAAGTTGCAGAGAGCTTTAGGCAAGAAATTTCTCAAAACTACCACATATACCCAGAAAGCGTGGGAAAAGGTGGCTTGTGTCTTGTAATAAATGTTACTGACATTATTATAATTACTCATAGCCCTCCTATTAATCCGTTTAATCATTATTTTGTCCATTCATGATCTTTGGGGTACTATTGTATCGATCCATAAATATGATCAATCTGACATAATCGAGGAGACCCTCTTCCCCCTTCCAGGTAACCATATTGTTGTGATTGACCGCCACGTTGGCTACCTAGTCAGCTGGACCATTAGCTTCACGATAAATGTGGGATATGAAGTATTTCTCAAAAGTGTTGATGAGATCTCTAGCAACCTTTATTATATTGTTGATAGTCCATGAAGGCTTAGAGGCTCCCTTTAGGCACTTGATGATGTTATTAGAATCCCCTTCAATTCATAGATAGGGATAGTTCCATCTTTTAGCCAGGAGAATACCTTGGAGAGCAGCCATAGCTTCCGCCATGTGTGGTTAGTTTGGCAACCTATAGGAACAACAATCATTTCGTTACAACTACCATTTTCATGTCTGTGAATTGTAGCACATCTCGCAGGGCCAGGATTGCCTTTGGCAGCTCTATCGAAGTTGATTTTGAGCCAACCATGAGGGGGAGTGTGCCATCTGGCTTCTAGTCTCTTGTTTAGTTTGGGATCAGTACTACCAGCACTCTTCCGATTCCAGGAACTAAAAATGTGAGTTTCCAAGGGGTTGGCAGAATTGCAAGGATCCCCAATGATCCCAATGTGCTCCACAATAGCCCTTTGAATTTTCTAGAAAACAAAAGCCTAGGTGAGAGAAGTGTCCCTGAAGATGCAGTTGTTCCTTTCTTTCCAGATCCCCCACAGAATGTGAGGGAGAGATAGCTGCCACAAAGATCTCAAAGAGGGGTTAGACCAATGATAACTCCAAGAATGGAACAATTCACTGATAGTGTTAGGAAACACCCAATCCATGCAAAAATTCTTAAGAATTCTTTCCCAAATTGAAATAGTGAAGGAACAATGGATAGCCAAATGGTCCATAGACTCCTCCTCCTCAAGACATAAAGCACATCTATTAGGGAAGGAAAAGCCTCTAACCTTAAGATTATCTAAGGTCAAAATTTTATTTTGAAGGATTGTCCAATAGAAAAAATTGATTTTAGGGATAAGACCCTTTATCCAGGCTTTAGACCAAAAGAGATTCTTTGAGGGGGCAGGGGAAAGAACACCATACATTGAAGAGACAATGATGTTGCCTTTAGGTTCATATTTCCAAATAAGGGAATCTTCCTCATTTTACAACCAGGCAGAAGATAGATGGTTCTTAAGATTGATAAGGTTAGGGTGAATACTTTCAATGTTCTGCCATTTATCACCTTTCCAATACCCCTCAACCAAGGAGCCAAAGACTCTAATACAAAGGACAACAAAAGGGGCCCATTACGGGATTTCAATTAGAGACTTATCAAAAAGCAAGGGATCCTCCCAAAATCTAACTTTCCTACCATTGCCAACTCTCCGTTTTACCCCTTTAGCATTGTTGTCTTTACACTTAGAGGCATGATTCTAGATATGGGACCCATTAATACTGAAATCAAAATTGATGAAAGAGAGAAGAGAAGAAGACAAAAGAGAATACTTAGTTCTCCAAATTTTACACCATTCACTATCAGAGTGGAACAGTCTCCAAACCTGTTTAGACAAGAGAGATTCATTGAGGGTCCAGATTCTTCTCAAGCCTAGACCACCTTTACTTTTTGATCTGCACACCTTGTCCCAAGCCACTAAAGTCATTCTTTTCTTGTCCTCAACCCCTGACCAAAGAATTGTTTTTTGAATTTTCTCAATGGCATCAACATACTTAATTGGAATTCTAAAGAGGCTAAGGGCGTAAATAGGTATGCTTTGAAGAGAAGATTTAAGAAGTAGAAGCTTTCCAGCCTGACTTAAAAGAGCACCTTTCCAACGAACAAGCTTTCTTTGAAATTTGTCCACCAGAGAACTCCAAAAGGAATCAGGTGGAGCAATGCCCAAGGGGAGACCAAGATAAGTGGTAGGAAGATCAACAATCTGACATTCCAGAATTCTGTTGATTCTATGTTGTCTATTCTCAGGAGTGTTGATGAAAAACACTTCACTTTTTACCTAGTTGATAAGCTGTCCGGAAGCAGAAGAAAACTTACAAAGGGTGTCCTTCAGGATTTTGGCTTCCGAAATGCTTGAGTCCCCCATGACAATGGTGTCATCCACAAACTATTAGTGGGAGCAAATATGATCAACTTAGGAAGGTTGGAGACCCTTAAAAATACCTCTCATCACCATACTTTCCATGGACTTGCCAAAACATTCAACCATAATAATGAAGAGGATTGGGGAAATGGGATCCCCTTGCCTCAGTCCTCTAGAAGCTTGAAAGAAGGAGGAGGGAGACCCGTTGACAAGAAAAACAAAGGAGGTAGAGGAGATGAGCTGCTTGAAGAGGTCCACACATTTAATATAGAAGCTAAAAGCCAATAGGACCATGAGGAAAGACCAATCAACCCGGTCATAGGCCTTAGAGAGATCAAGCTTGAGGATGAAACCCTGTTTCTTAGCCATAACAAGAGAATGAATATTCTCATGGATGGTTATGATGGAATCAAGAATTTGTCTTCTTGGCACAAAACCATTTTGCTGATGATTAATCAGAGAAGGAAGGACAGTCAAGAGTTTGGAAGTTAGGACCTTAGAGATTATCTTATAAAAATAATTGCATAAGTTGATTGGCCTAAACTTATCCATGGAGTCAACACCTTGAATTTTGGGGATTAAAGCAATGAAGGTGCCATTAATCTCTTTTAGAAGTTTTCTAGCCCCAAAAAAATCTTTGTCCCCATTGGAAACATCTTTCCCAACAATATCCCAAAATTCTTGGAAGAAGAACATGGGGAAGCCATTAGGTCCAGGGGCTTTGTTACCATAAAAAAAAAATGACAACATTTTTGATCTCCAAGTTCAAAGGTATAGAAGTAAGGGAGGCAATCTTCTGCTCATCAATGAGGCATAAAATATTCTAAAGGAAAGAACTTTGAGAGTCAACATCCAGGCTTTGATCCCTACAAAGAAGATTAGAAAAGAATCCTTTGGCCTCATTTCTTATCTCCTCCTCCTTAACCAGCTCCCCGTTGTCCACCACCAGTTTTTTGATCTTGTTTGCCACTTTATGTTTGATAGTTGACATATGAAAGAATCTAGTGTTCTTATCTCCTTCCTTCATCCATATACATCTAGATCTCTGCTTCCAAAAGGCTTCATATTCAGCAATGATTTCATGGTATTTTTTGAGGATCTCGTTTTCTTCAGCAATAGACATAGTAGAGAATCCATCCTTTTGGATTTGGACCTGTATTTTATTGAGGTCTTCTTAAATTTTTCCTTTGGCCTCAAAAATATTCCCGAAGTTGGATTTATTCCAAGACCTTATATTGTCTTTGATGCTTTTGAGTTTCTTCACAACTCTATACATGGCAGTGCCATCAACTTGAATGCTCCACCATTCCTGAATTTTATGGGTGAGATCTGGATGAAGAGTCCACTTTTTTTCAAATCTAAAAGGAAAATGCTTTCTTCTATTTATGGGGTCAGCAAAAAGAGTTATGGGATAATGGTCAGACCCAACCTGGATGTGAGCAGACAGAGAACATAAATAATGTCTGTACCAATCATCAGAAATTAGAGCCCTATCAAGGTGAACTTGAATAAGGTCACTTCCAGTCCTCCTGTTAGTCCAAGTGTAATTGCAACCCTGTATCTCCACATCATTAAGAGCCTGAGTGTTTATAAAATCCATGAGGGCCAGTCTACTTTCCAACTGAGAGGGGCTTCCACCAAATTTTTCCTCCTCTCTCAAAGGGGTGTTGAAGTCTTCATGACCAACCAGTTGAGGTTCTTGAAGCTGTCCCTTATTTCCATTAGTTTTTTCCAAACAATGCTTTTGGCTTTCAAGGTATTAGGAGCATAAATATTAGTGAGGATAATTGTGAGTTTAACTAACTCCTTAATCAATATTCCTAATCTATTACATAATGATAGTATCTCAAATCATGAAGTGATCTAATAAAAAAATCTTCTCCAAGGAACCAAAATCAACATGAAGGAGAACCAAGTCCATGCGTGAAGAAAACACTAAAGAAGAGGGAAAAACCCCAATGGCAAAAAACTCCAACCACCCAACCAATGTGGAACCTACAAGGAACCACCCCCCTGAGGTAGGAGATATCGCTAGGTCCCAACTTGCATACTAAGCCTAGGTTGATGCTTCTACCAATGGGACTAGTACCAAACAACTTCCATACACACAACCATACACCAGGCAAACAAAAAGGAACAAGAGATTTCTAGAGGCCAATAAAAAATCATAATAAGAATGCAAAAGTAAGTAAAGGACTCACATGTACAAGTGAGTGTCATCACATGCCAAAGCAAGAACTAGGCACTAGCCTATGGGCATGCATAGCCATCTCGACCTTGAGAGAGAGAGCAAGGGATATTAGCTTATTGTCTCTGCAGTCTTCTCATGCTCATCCTAAAACATCCTCCCTAGGAATGAGTCATGAGGCACTGATAAGTTATTATCTTTTTAATTATCTAACTACCCATACCCATTCATTAATTAGTTATCACTTGATTAAAATATGGTAAACTCCCTTATGTCCAGAAGTTCTAGACTTCACGCATCCTTACAAGGAACCTCGTGAAAGTCCATCTCTCATGACCCCCAAGTGTCGTAAAGGAGCCCACTCCCTTACATGGACCCATAAGCAAGTAATGCAAGAGGTTCAAGAAACAAATAAAAATCTGAAATGCATCATCACAGAATCCATTCCAAGCACAAACATGTGATCATAGAGGTTAAAGGTTAGCATAAACCAATAAGTGAGCCTCTTGACCAAAGAGATGCATAAATGAAACTCTAAATTGGTGCAACTAAATACATAAACTCAGCAAGGTCTTCACTCTTGTTGTTCCCAAAATCAATAGCACAATCCAAGAACTATCTCATGGCAAAAACCTCATGAGAAATCCAATTCAATCAATCGTAATACCACATCTCAAAGGCAAAGCATTAAAATAGAAAATAGTAAAATGAATATGCATCACAACCAAAATGGCCTCTGGCATGCAAAATCACCATATGACACAAAATACCATAATGACACTTATTTGAACAATATGAGACAAGACGAGGCAACGCTCTCATTGCGCCTAGCCCGCACTATCACTCGCGGGCTGACGCTACTCAACTCAACCAAGATAAACATATATATACTCCCAGCTGAAAATGATTTAGTTTAAACAATCAAAATGCTAATGTTGATTACACATATATACGTACATTGAAACATAACACACTCAATCAAAATCAAAATGGAGACAATTACATTATCTTTAAATAATCATTTCATTAGTAAATAATTATCCTTTGTTCACTTCTTATTGTCTACATCAATTTGAAGACAAATTGTAGTTTTGTAGTAGGCTGGAGGCAAATCAATTTTTCCCCAAAATATAGTAGGATGAATATATATAATTTAGTAGGGGGGAAATGTTTTTTTTGTTTCTTTTTAAAAAAAAACACAAAAAAATATTGCAGGCAAAATTGGATTGGTGCTGGGAAGCACCACATGAAAAATGTTGTTGGTACCTCGACACTCCCCCACATCGTGGGAGGTGCTTAGGAGCACCACCACGATGTGGTGAGTGCTGCTACATGCACCCATATTGTGGGTGGTTCCTGTATGCACCTCCACGATATGGAGGGGTGTCATGGCACCCCCCATATCATGGGGTGCTTGCAATACCAAACCCCATGATATGGGGTCTAACATACATGTCGCCCCAGTATAAATTAAATTTTTTAATATTAAAATAATCTCTTACAAATGGAAATAACAATAATAGGGGGGGTTAATCAGAGGTAAAAAATAAAATGAGAATGTTGTAATCCGACTTAGTTGTGTTGTCATTGATGGCAACACACACCATTTTGGGTTGGTCACTTAACCTGTACTCACCAGTATTCATTGTTTAGAAATTGACATTCAGTCATCCGACACTCAAGGAACTGACCTCGACAGGAAAGGGAAACTGACATTCTAGGAATTAGTATCTGAGGTCGACACAAGAAATTGATCCGACAGGTCTACACGATAATGATTAAAGGCATCAGTCTTGAAGTTTAATGAATTTATTTTTGCTTAGGCCGACATGTAAATAAATTGTAATACCTTTGTAAGTTGACATAAGACATTTATGTTTGTGTTTGGGAAGGGTATTTAAGTCAGTCCGACTAGGTTATTTTGATGATGGATAAGGATATTGTGATGTGATATTGTGCGAGCGATCTTGATCGATAGAATGCAATTGTAATATTTTTTAGTCGGTCTTGGATTTTGGTTTAGAGGTTTGGGAAGCAAGGCTAGATACATGTAAGGAAGGACATAGTGTAAAGTAGTACATACTATGCTTTAACCAGAACTCATCCAACATAGAAGATGCACTCTTAGAGTTCAAATTTTTGTTTGTAACTCCATATGTGGTGTTTGTAGTCAGTGAGGCTCCTTTTGTGATGAGAAGTGCGCTCTAGGCTATTGGCCTTCCTGAATGTGTAGACCCCTATTGTATTATTTGTTCATCTAGCCAATGGATAGATATTATGGGTGTCCAATCCTACCATGGTTTTTCCTCTTTGAATTTTTCCACATATAAATCTCTGTGTTATGGTGTATGCTCTTATGGTTGCTTCATTTCTATTTGTTGTTATATTCTTTTATGTTTACTGGTTATTGAATTGCATTGTTAATAAGGTTAAAATTGATTATACCTGTAGAACATTGATTCACCCCCGCTCTTAGTGTTCTTGGATTCCAACAATTGGTATCAGAGCTTGGTGCATTGGAGTAAGTCTAACAGCTTGAGGAAGATCCTAAATCTGGAATCCATGGAGATGAGTATAGAAAAATAACTTGAAGTAGCACTTGAGGACTATGATGCTGAAAGGATGAAGAACTTGAAGTTGCAAGATGAATTGAACTCTGCAAAGGAATTCATTCTTACCCTGCAAGAGATGTTTTCATTTGTTCAAGCTAAAAGGAAGGAAATTTTGCAAAATCTAGATGATGAAGAGAAGGATGCCCTTAAGGAACAATGTTAGAAACTTAGTTAGGAGAATAGTGTGATGAAGAATGAAATGCAATCCATGACTATGAGGATGTCCAAAGATATTGAAGACCGAAAGAAGAAATTATTGGCAGATCTCTGAAAGATAGATCTGAGGAATGCATTAGGTTGGCACATGAGAATGATGTGTTGAGGACTGAGTTGGTACAATCACAAAACAATGAGCAAGAGATGGAAAGAATGATGTCAATCCCAAGAAGTGATCTGGATGTTGCAAATGAATACAAAGAAAAGTTGAAGGTCAGTTCTGCAAGGATTGATGAATTATTGAAGGATCAAAGAGACACCGGAGACACTAGAGGTCTTGGATTTGAGCATGGAGAAAGCTCCAGTACTGCAAATCAGGTCAATCCACCAGACAATCAGAATAAAAAAATCATCGGTAAGGCAATCCAATGCACATAAATTTAATGGTAGATGCTTTATTTGTAATAAGTTTGGTCACAGAGCAAGTCAATGCAGAAATAGAGCAAATCAGAATAACAATGCAATTCCCGATCAATGTTCAAAATCTAATAAGTATGGTCATAGGATAAAAGATTGCAGAATGAATGCCAGATGTCATGCATGTGGAAAGTTTGGGCATATGGCCAATCAATGTAGGTTGAAGAATGGTCAAGGACTCAACAAGGCAATTTAGAGAAATAATGTCACTTGCTATGCATGCAACAAAATAGGACATATTGCCAAATATTGCAGAAGCAAGAACAATCTAGTAGGAAATGATGAGAAAGGAAAACAAAAGGTTGAAGAGATCCAGAAGGAGCATGAGAGGAAATTGGTTAGGAAATCTGAAGATCAATCGGTAGAGACAATCAACCCGGTTACTCAACCGATAGAGAAAAATGTTCCTGCATCGACAAGAAACTTATCCGGTAACTAAGGCATTAGCCTTAGGGGGAGGAAAATTATTGATAGATCTTGCATTGCCCCCGGTAGAGGTCTGAAAGCCTACTTCAGATCTTGGTAAAGACAGTCTGGAGATTCATTGACACTGTGATAATGGATTTTGAATCCGGTATGAAATGCCAGTATGCATTAATGTCAATGAGAAATTAGGGTTTTTCGTAGAATAAAAAGGAAAATATTAGTTCATTTTTTATCATTGCATTCAGAGTGAAATAGAGCAAGTTCAAGGCAAATTCATTTCAAGCGAATTCCAGTGCATTCTCAAGTGGATTTTAAAGAGCTTTCACCGACAAAGGTTGTGAGGTATTTTATCATTTTTTTGAGCTATCCTTGTTTGTAATGGCTTCTGGATCATCTTCTGCTCCGACAGGTGTGGCTACCCCTGTTATTGTCGACATCAAGGACTGTCCACACCTTGTTTTCAAGCAATGCCCTTAGATTGTGAAGGTAAATGATTCAGTTGGCACATTTTATAGGGTTCCTGAAGGAGTTTTATATGTCGAAGATGTTCATGCATTCATTCATTGTACTTTGGAGGATTTGGGTCTGCTGAGATCAAGAACATGTATATTGGCACTTTGGTGAACCAGAATTTCAAATTCTGAAGGATTCGGGTTTTACCGACATTTTGGTGATGCCAAAATTTGAGGAGGAATTGATCTAGTATGCACTGAGCTGAGTCCATGGTGAATTCATATGGCTAGACCGACCCCACCAGATCACCAAGGAGGCTATTTGTGTGATCACCAATTTACCCTAGACCGGTCCAACCCCTAGAAGGAAGAAGATATCTGTCATGCCCAAACTTTTGGGCAAAAACGTAACAACAATTTTTTTTTAAACAACACTAAAAGTACTAGATGTTCTACGTTCAAAAGATGAGATTACTTAATTTGTCTACACTAAAGGTTAATTGATTCGTTATTAAGAATGGGTTCCTAAAGAGAACGATAATTTATTTAATTTAATTAGGAGACTTAAGTCCCATCTCAATCTCCTAAATGGTTTAATAACAAATTAGATTTTATTTTAATTAACAATTACAATGATTACCATTTTTGAAACTGAATTATTAAACCCTATAAAGTCACCACAACTTTATTTATTGATTAATTAATTTGCCCAAATAAATCCTCCAATTATATTAAGAGTTAATAATAATCCTTTGTAATATTTAAATAACTCCAAAATTCATTAAATTAATATTAATACAATTATTGGTATTAATAATAATTAAATAGGCAATTAATTGAAAACACCTCTAATGTCCTTAAATAACTATATTTAGTTGAATAAGAAGATTAAATCTTCCTATAGATTAAATCAACCCTAATAAATGAAAATTAATCATATATAATTAAATTACCCCCTTAGGGGTTTAATTGACCATTAAAATTTAAAATACCCAAAGATAGATGTTAATAAAAATTATATATATATTCCATTAAACTAGCCCTAACCCTGATCTTGGGTTAGGACTTTCTTTTTTATTTTGAATGTCATGTTTCTTTTGAATTTTGCAGGTCGAAGACCCTAGTGGCGACGGTTTGAGATTGGCAGTGGTAGAGGGAGGTTGGGGTTACAGCCACATAGGGAGGCCGAGGCTGCCCCTGTGGGTCACGACCCATAGTGCAGCCGAGGCCACCCTTGTGGGTCGCGATCCACAGTGTGGCCGAGGCCACCCCTGTGGGTCGCGACCCACAGTGCGGTCGAGGCCACCCCTATGGGCCATGGCCCACAATGCGGCCGAATCTGCCCTGTGGGTCAAACCCATAGTGCTGCTAGCACGTTAACAATATTTATTTTAATATAGTTTTTAATCTTTTTTTTTGTTTTTTGCAGAGTTATAAATATATGTTTGAGAAAAGAAATGTATACATGTTAATATAAATAAATAGTTTCAGAGGGAAAAAATACCCCAATCAGATTCATTTATCTTAACAGATCCTACACACACACACACACACATGTATGCAGAACATGCATTCAGTGTGTAAATCCAGTGATTACCTTTCCAGTATGATTTATTTTACAACAACATTTACAATTTATTATTTTACTCTTTTTTTATTTAATTTTTTCAGATTAGTATGTTTCAATAACATGTTTATTTACATGAAAAGTGTAGATATATATTCTAACATTTACTGAGCAAGGGTATTATCCAAAATGGTCTATATTACAACTACATATTTTTTTAAAGCAAAATATATATGTATTTTCTAAAAGGTCTCATAGAAAATTTTCCAGAATAGCATATATAACAGTAATGATTTTATTTCCTTAAGACTAATCAACAATATAACTTAGTGTACATAATGAATAAATCACAAGATTTAAATATGAACTTTAACTTGCTGATTTTATATTCTGCTAAATATTTATTTTCTACTGTAGATTTACTACTAGCACCTTTTAACATAAAGAATATGCTCAATAAATAAATGATTTGCAAATATATTTATTCAACACTACATATTTAGAATTCATACTAAGCTAGTTTACACCATTAAAACTGAGTAAAGAGATAAACTGCATTTTATTTAAATGTTTATCTATTCTTTTATTTTATATATTTTTATTTTTCAATAGACATTAAAGCAGAAACAAGTTTACATTTCCTACTCCATTTTATGTTAATAAATAACAATATAGGAATACTATTCAAATGCTTCTTTGATTTCTTTGAAATGAATATACAACAAAGTAAATATACAAACTTTTCTTTTTGAATCCACTATACAATAATAAAAAAATTACAATTTCAAGCCTCTTACATTTCTACAAGAATGAGGGCTTGTTACAATACATATTTTCAGAATTCCAAATGAATCTAATAGGAGGCTTTGCACATGAACTTGTCTTTTCTCCCTCTTTTATCCCAAATGAAAACCTGAAAATAAAACTGATAGGTTGTGACCATGGAGGCTCACCTCCCAACCTAGGCTTACAAGAAGCCACCCCCGAGCTAGGAGAACCAAGGCTAAACGGGTTACAAACAAAATCAACCACAAAAGCAAGAAGAACTCAAACAACACATGAACTCCCAACCCAAGGTTTTACATTGTCACTATGTGACTAACTTTGTGGGGTGTGTTAGGTCCCGGAGACAACTGAGAGGGGGGGGGTGAATCAGTTGTCAAATAAATTCAAACCAAAAACAACTTAACCAACTTAATGCTTAATACCGGTAAACTAGTTAAGTATGCTGGTAGACAGTGTTAACAATTAATTGCTATACCGGTAAAGATTAATACATGAAACATAAACATAAAGTCATCCACAACACATAACACCAATATTTGTACGTGGAACTCTGTAAGGGGAAAAACCACGGTGGGAAACCTTACCCACAATCAGATGATACTACTGCAGATAGTAAGTGTACATAAATGGGGCCTGCACATGCAGAAAGGCCAACAACCTAGAGCTCACTGCTCAATCACAAAAAGGGAGTCACATTGACTACAGTTGGATGGTTAAATCCAATAAGAATGTACTGCACAAAATAACATCTTCATACGTTGGATTCAGTACCAGTGTAATGCTGATATGCTTTCACAAAAACCTAACTTCACCTTCAAATGATGTCTTCATGTATAGCTCTGCTTAATCTTGCATATACCTTCTCTTAATTCTTTTTTGCATTCCACATTCGATCTTACAAATAAGATCTTACATTTATACCATAACCTAAGCAATTTGAGTAGGTCGGCTCTACAAGATATTACAATAAAACATTTTATAAACAATATAATATTCGATGCAATAACTGATTAAACATGTTGGCTTAATGCATTTACAACAATAATAAATCATCTCCATAGCATGCCATGTTGATCTGGAAAAGATAAACCTGTTGGTGTAACCCTAGGTAACCCTGGACCTATTTGCCGGTAAAAGCAAATATGAAAATCTGATTATACCAATGATTAATTCTTTAAAACAAAGTGTCCACACGATTTCTTTGACATTACCAAGTGTCTTCCATATCATTCCAAGTGCCGGTGAACATTATATCCTGCCGGTGAACCATATACCAGTAACTGTGCAATAGTTACTTACTTGCCGGTGAATGTTGCTGGATCTCCAAAGTGCTAGTGTTTTAGTAGGTGTTGACATCAATGACAAAACCATACCAAAATACCAACAATCTCCCCCTTTGGCATTGATGGCAACATAAGATGGAAAAACCAACAAAGTGCCAAAACAAAAATGCCAAAAACCAAAAACCAACAATTTCTCCAAAAAGATTATAACCAGAATACAGAGAGTAATAGTCTCTCTTAAACAATAATCTCTCCCCCTGGGAGCAACATGTGTTATCCAAAGTTCTCTTAACAGATAATGTGTTTTTCCATAGATATCTCTCCCCCTTTGACATCAAATGCCAAAGTTATAATAATACCAAGTTCATATACAAAATACCAATCAATTCAATATACCAACTACTCCCCCTGAGAAGTAGCTTCGTCATCAAAGACCGAAGTAAAAGATTTGTCTTTTAATTCTACCGGTTGATGACAATCATCAACTATCTAAGTCTCTACCGGTGGTGGTATGACTCCAAGCTGATCTCTGAGATATTCAAAAGTCTCCTTAGGCAAAGTTTTTGTAAAAATATTTGTAAGTTGTTCTTTAGTATTCACATAAACCAGTTTTATCTCCTTTTCTTCAACTTTTTCTCTTAGAAAATTCAGTTTGATAGAAACATGTTTTGTTTTAGAATGTAATACCAAATTCTTAGATATATCAATTGCTGCAGTGTTATCACAATATATAGTAATAGTTTCCTTGCATTTTACCTTTATGTCTTTCAACATTTGCTTAAGCCATAGTACCTGTGTACAATTAGTTGCTGCTGCAACATATTTTGATTCTGCTATTGATAAAGATGTACAACTCTGTTTCTTACTCAACCAAGAAACTAATCTCTTTCCAAGAAAGAATGCTCCACCGGTGGTGCTTTTTCTATCATCCACATCTCTTGCCCAATTTGCATCTGTGTATGCACATAGATCAAAATTTTCATTTCTAGGATACCATAATCCAAGATGCAGTGCCTTGCAAGTACCGAAAAATCCTTTTTACTGTTGATTCATAATTTTCTCTAGGATTACTTTGAAATCTAGAAATAATACATACTGCATTCATAATATTAGGTCTGGTTTGTGTCAAATATAGTAAACCTCCTATCATAGATTTGTATCTAGTTGGATTAATAGGTGTAGATTCATCCCTTTGAGATAATTTGTCATTTGTAGTCATAGGTGTGCTTACCAGTTTAGAGTTCTCCATCCCAAATTTCTTTAGTAACTCTTTCAAGTACTTGGATTGACTCAAAAATATACCTTTGTCAGTCTGTAAAATCTGCAATCCTAAAAAGAATTTTATTTCTCCAATCATAGACATTTCAAATTCTTGCTACATTTTAATAGAAAATTCTTTACATAATCCATCTTCTCCTGCAAAGATTATATCATCAATGAATACTTCTATAATCAAGATATCATCATTAGTTATTTTGTAATATAAATTGCTGTCTGCATTTCCTTTAGTAAAACCAATCTTTAAAAGATACTTATCCAATCTTGCATACCAAGCTCTTGGGGCTTGTTTCAATCCATACAGAGCTTTTCTTAACCTGCAAACCATATTATTGTCATTTGTCAAAGAAAATCCATCAGGTTGTTCAATATAGACTTCCTCTTCAAGATCTCCATTCAATAATGCACATTTTATATCCATTTGATAAACTTTGTAGTTCTTGTGAGCTGCAAAAGCCAAGAATAACCTGACTGCCTCAATTCTAGCTATGGGTGCAAAGGTTTCATTGTAATCAACTCCTTCTTTCTGAGAATATCCCTTACACACTAGTCTTGCTTTATTTATGACAACCTTTCCATCTTCATTAAGTTTGTTTCTAAATACCCATTTGGTTCCAATTACATTTTTATCTTTAGGTGAGGGAACTAATGTCCAAGTATTATTTTTCTCAATTTGTTCTAATTCTTCTTCCATAGCTTTAATCCAAAATTTATCTTCACATGCCTCATTAATAGATGATGGATCAATTTGAGAAATAAGACATACCTCTTCATTTGCCAATATTCCTCTTGTCATAACTCCTTTAAATTTGATTCCAATTATCTGATCTTCAGAATGATTCAATTTTACATACCGGGGTGTCTTAGTTTGCTGTTGTTCTTCAATTACTGTGGAATCCTCTGATGGTACCGGGGTAACTGGATCTTCATTCTGTACCAGTGGATTTAGTGTAGGTTCATTTGTCACAATTTCTGTTGCTGGTTTAGAGTCTATATACCTTGAAGTTCCTCTGAATTGTTCATCAATCTTTATATTTGTACTCTCAACAAATTTTTGCAATCTCTTGTTAAAACATCTATATGCCTTGCTCTTAGATGAATAATCAAGAAATATTCCTTCATCACTTCTAGGATCAAATTTGCCAATATACTCATCTCTTCTAATATAACATTTACTTCCAAAAATTCTAAAATACTTAAGAGTAGGAGTATTACCAAACCATAGTTCATGAGGGGTCTTACCGGTTTCACCTTTGATGTGAACTTTGTTGAATGTATAGACTGTTGTGCTAACTGCTTCTCTCCAATATACATGTGGTAGATTTTCTTCGGATAGCATACTTCTTGCTGCATCAAAGATAGTTCTGTTTTTCCTTTCAACAACTCCATTCTGCTGTGGTGTCTGAGGTGCTGATAACTGTCTTCTGATTCCATTCACTTCACAGAATGTATTCAAGTCCTTAGATGTGAATTCACCTCCTTGATCTAATCTTAAGCATTTGATTTTCTTACCGGTTTCATTTTCAACCATTGCTTTGAACGATTTGAACTTTCCAAGTGCTTCTGATTTTTCTCCGAGAAAAGTAACCCAACACATTCTAGAATAATCATCAATAATTAGCATGAAATATCTATCACCTTGTAAGCTTTTAGTTCTAGCTGGACCACATAAATCAGTGTGAATCAAATCAAGAGCATTATTGTATTTTTCTGGAATACTTTTGAAACTAGCTCTAACTTGTTTTCCAAATTGACATTCCTTACATATTGTATCTTGAGGTTTCACAATTTTAGGTAGATCTCTAACCGCCTTAGAAGTACTGATCTTTACCATGCAATCAAAGTTTACATGACACAGTCTCTTATGCCATAACCAACTTTCATCTATATGTGAAATCAAGCATGCCTTTTCATTGTTATTCAAATGAAAGATATTACCTCTAGTCTGATTGCCGGTTGCAATTTCTAAACCAGTTCTATTCATGATTTTGCATTTTCCATTCTTAAATTGTAATTGAAATCCTTTCTCAACTAATTGAACAACACTTAAAAGATTATGCTTTAATCCTTCAACATAGTAGACATTGTTAGTGTTATACTTACCATCAAGAGATATTGTACCCTTACCTTTGATTGAATAGGCTTTGTCATCTCCAAATCTTACTAAACCTCCATTGTATTCTTGAAAGTTCAAGAATTTACCTTTGTCTCCTGTCATATGATGTGAGCAACCTGAGTCAATGATTCATTCATCCTTTACTTCAACTTTAGCTGCTAGGGCTTGTTCTACTGGTTGAGCAGTAGGTGCCGGTTGATGTTCTGTTATAGCAACAAAAACCCAACCATTGTCTGTTGGATCCTCATCAGAATCATCAGTCACACCTTCTTTAGCAATGTAACAAGATTTGTCTTTGTTCTTCTTAAATCTGTATCTTTGATATTCAGGATTAGGCTTGTATGTTCTTCTAGCTTCTTCTCTTAGTCTAGCATGTCTATCAGGGCATCTCGAAGCCATATGACCAATCTTATTGCAGTTAAAACATTTAAAGGGTGCTTTACCTTCATACTTACTTCCAACTGGACCTCTAGGCATTTTCCTTGCAAATAGTGCTTCAAGTTCTTCATTCTCCTTCCTAGTTTCTTCAAGTTCTCTTGCATAAAAGGCTTTCCAATTTGATTTGTCAAATGATGGAGCATATGATGTTGATGCTTTAAAGGCCAAATCTGTCTTTATAGTAGCAACAGGACCAAATTCTTCAATTTCAAAAGCTGAAAGTTTTCCAATCAATGTATCCCTAGTTACTGATGTATTAGGCATTGTTCTCAACTCATTTATAGCAGTAACCTTCATTTTATATGCTGGTGGCAATCCTCTTAAGATTTTTGAAACAATTTCATCCTCACTCAAGGTTCCTCCACAACATTTAATACTCAAAACAATTTCATTTACTCTTTCCATAGAAATAGAAATCCTTTCATCTTCTTCCATTTTCAGATGTTCATACCTGACTCAGAAGCTTTCAAGTTTTGCAATCTTGACTGTGGAATCTCCTTCATTTGGTGTTTCCAAATGATCCCAAATAGCTTTAGCAGTAGACCTATCTGATAAGCCCATGATTTGTTGATCTGATAAAGCGCTCAAAAGTGCTTCTCTTTCTTTGCAATCATTCTCCTCATCTTTTGCTAAGGTAGTTGGAGCAGTCTGACCAGCTACAACAGTAGTATAACCATTCTTTGTAACTTCCCAGATGTCTTTACCAATGCAATTCAGATGTGTCTCCTTTCTGATCTTCCATATCCCATAGCTGGTTCCATCAAGTTTAGGACTGTCCTTCCTAAAATAATTAGTAGTCATTGGATCTCCTCAAGTTGTTAAACTTTTGCAAAAGAAGACTACAACTTAACCAACTTAATGCTTAATACCGGTAAACCAGTTAAGTATGCCGGTAGACAGTGTTAATAGTTAATTGCTATACCAGTAAAGATTAATGCATGAAACATAAACATAAAGTCATCCACAACACATAACACCAATATTTGTACGTGGAAACATTGTAAGGGGAAAAACCACGGTGGGAAACCTTACCCACAATCAGATGATACTACTGTAGATAGTAAGTGTACATAAATGGGGTCTGCACATGCAGAAAGGCCAATAGCCTAGAACTCACTGCTCAATCACAAAAAGGGAGTCACACTGACTACAGTTGGATGGTTAAATCCAATAAGAATGTACTGCACAAAATAGCATCTTCATACGCTGGATTCAGTACTGGTGTAATGCTGATATGCTTTCACAAAAACCTAACTTCACCTTCAAATTATGTCTTCATGTATAGCTCTCCTTAATCTTGCATATACCTTCTCTTAATTCTTTTTCGCATTCCACATTCGATCTTACAAATAAGATCTTACATTTATACCATAACCTAAGACCAATTTGAGTAGGTCGGCTCTACAAGATATTACAATAAAACATTTTACAAACAATATAATATCCGATGCAATAACTGATTAAACATGTTAGCTTAATGCATTTACAACAATAATAAATCATCTTCATAGCATGCCATGCTGATCTGGAAAAGATAAACCTGCCGGTGTAACCCTAGGTAACCCTGGACCTATTTGCCGGTAAAAGCAAATATGCAAATATGATTATACCAGTGATTAATTCTTCAAAACAAAGTGTCCACACGATGTCTTCGACATTACCAAGTGTCTTCCATATCATTCCAAATGCTGGCGAACAATATATCCTGCCGGTGAACCATATACCACTAACTGTGCAATAGTTACTTGCTTGCCGGTGAATGTTGTTGGATCTCCAAAGTGCTAGTGTTTTAGTAGGTTTTGACATCAATGACAAAACCATACCAAAATAGCAATAGGGTGAAGGTGGATCAAGTACCTAGAGGTGATCTGCAAGAAAGAGGAACAAGTGCCTTCACAAGGCTACCAAAATATAACCAACTCAAGTCACATACTTGACCCAAAACAAACCTTATGTCACCCATGGCTTACAATCCCATATCTCCCCTTATGACCCCATTTGCATAAGCATAAAAATAATGCAGCAAGGGTCCCATAACCCTTGTGTATCTCTCTCTCCCAAGAAGAGAGTCTCTACACTCATAGGTTGTCAAGCAACCCTTCACCCCCAAGGCTACTCTACCCTCCCAAGGGTGAGTATGGCCTTGAAACACCCATAACACATAATCATACAACTCACAAAAAACAAATACAAAGAAAGAACTTCAACATTCAATTTCACATATCACATAAACAACAAAAGCGAAATACACAATAATTTTTCCTTCACATTAACAATGGTATTCAATATTCATGGAAGAACACTACCAACCTTTGTACCTGCAAATGGTATGAGGAATGGTTGAAGGAGAGCTGCCAAATCCACTAGTCTTTTCTTCCCAAAACTAAAAAATGCAACATCTAAAACCAATTTTCCAACAAAAATCTAAGTCTCCAAGATTGGAGAGTGGGTGATCAAAATCCTAAGTTTGAATCCCTTCCCTAAGTAGACTCTTCTTACACTTTCCAACCTCTTGGAAAGGATGTGAGATCTCATAGGTTTGTCTTCCCAACCTCTTACATGCTTTCTAAAAATGGCAACTAAAAAAGGTAAGAGAAGGTTGGGAAGAGCAACTATCACTCAAATGGAAGGTTGTCTAACCAAGGAGAAATCCTCAAAAGTTGAATTTTGTCCATCTTGGAAAACTCAACTTTTGAGGTGACTTGATAGTCACATGTGAGTGGTCACATGGTTAAAATTGACCTTTACCCATAGGTATAACATATGGGACCTTTACCCATAGGTATAACACGGGTAAGATCAGAACTCTTACGTGGTTGCTATCCCTTCCAATGATGAGATTCCGAAAGCTATCAACTCCTTTGAAGGTAACAAGGCGCCAGGCCCAGATGGTTTTCCCATGTTATTTTTTCAAATGTATTGGCATATTGTTGGAGATGATGTTTCCAGAGCTATGAAAGAGTTCTTTGGTGCTAGAAGAATTTTGAAAGAGATAAATGGCACTTTTATTGCTTTTATCCCCAAAAAGATGGGAGCCGATTCCATGGATCTTTTTAGACCTATAAACCTGTGCAACTCTCTATACAAGATTATCTCTAAGGTTCTGACCTCTAGAATCCTGAAGTTGCTTTCTTCTATCATTTCTCCTTAACAAAGTGGTTTTGTCCCTGGAAGAAAAATCTTGAATTCAATAATTTCAGTCCATGAAAACATTCATTCTGTGTCTAGTGCTAAAAAAGAAGGCTTTCTTTTGAAGCTTGACTTATCCAAAGTCTACGATAGAGTGGACTAGGATTTAATGATGAAAGTTCTCTCAGCTTTTGGTTTTTGCTCTAGAAGTAGTAGTCTTGTTAGGCAATTAGTCTCTTCGGCTTCTTTTTCTTTCTTAATTAATGGGTCTCCTTCTCCTTTTTTCAAGTCCTCAAGGGGACTCAGACAGGGAGATCCTCTATCTCCGGTTATTTTTATTATCATGGCAATATGTTCGGGGAGATGCATTGGAAAGCTGGTTGAGAAGGGGGAGTTTTGTGGATTGAAACCATCTTCAGTAGATCAAGTTTTCTCTTATCAGTAGTTTGTGGACGACTCTATAATTATGGGGAAGGCTTCAGTGCAAGATTATAGGAGTTTAAAGAAAGCATTGGAAAATTATGGGTCAGCTACTGGGAAACTTATTAATTTGTCTAAAAGCTTTGTTTATTTCATGAATACTCTGGAGAGAAGAAAGATAAAAATAAGCAATATTTTGGGGTGTCAATTGGGGAGTCTTCCTACTTCCTATTTGGGGCTCCCCTTATGCCAAGATCCTCCTGATACTTTCTGGGGAGCTTTGGTGGACAAATTCTAAAAGAAGTTAGCTGGTTGGAAGGGCTCTCTCCTTAGCCAAGTTGGTAAGGTTCAACTGTTGAAATCAACTCTTCAAAGTATCCCTCTTTATGCCATCAGTCTTTTCAGAATTCTTGCCAAGTATGCAGAGGCTATTGAAAAGATCCAAAGAACTTTTTTGTGGATAGGGGTTGAGGAGAAGAAGAGAATGAATCTGATTGCGTGGGACAAGGTTTGTAAGCCAATAAGAAAGGGAGGTCTGGGTCTAAGAAGAATAAGAGACATGAATGAATTCCTTATGGCCAAGCAGATTTGGAGAGGGTATAATAACCAGGGAGAATGGAAACTAATATGAGACAACAAGTATAAAAGGCATTATTCTACACTTTTAAACTTCCTTAATGCGGAAGATATCCCAATTGGATCCAATATCTAGAAAAATGTGTCTAGAACAAGAGATCTAATTACCAAAGGTGTGAAATGGAAGATGGGGAAAGGGAACCTTATCAAATTCTGGGAAGACTCCCGGTTGCTCGAGGCCCCTTTGAGTGAAATTCCTGAGTGGAGTAGATTTCAGAACCAATGCAAGGAAAAATACGGATCTATGGTGGGTGACTACTGGAAAGATGTATAGTGGAAGGATTTATCTCAAGTTGATCCTTGGGAAGTTTGAACAAAATTATGAATTCCATGGTGGTGGTGGAAGATGAAGATTGATTAATCTGGAAACTTACAACAAATGGTAAATTCACTATGGCCTCTCTTTATTATCAACAATTTTCTAAAATGGAGAGTCCTTGTTGGGCTAAGGCTTGGGTGAAAGGCCTAACCCCTAAAATTAATATTTTCTTCTGGACATCCCTTCAAGATAAAATTCTAACTATTGATAACCTCAGAAAAAGAGGTATGTGTATGCCTAGTGTTTGTTTTCTTTGTATGCAGAACGAGGAGACCATCAACCACTCACTCTTTCATTGTTCCTTCTGTACTGCTATCTGGGGAAGATGTATGGATCACTTCAATATCAGTTGGAGTTTTTCAGAATCAGTTCAAGAGGTTTTTAATTCTTGGCAACACCCATCAAGGAATAACTCCACTATTTTGTTGTGGAAATTGGCTTTACCCCATATGTGCTGGGGTATTTGGAAAGAGAGAAATGAAAGAGTATTCAAAGAGAAGGTGTCTAAGGATCAAATTGTGTTTGAGAAAATAAAAAGAAGTATATTGGAAAATATGAATATCATAGGTGGTATTTCTAAACCTCAAGACAAGAATGATCAAATGATCTTCAAGAAGTGGAGATTAAAAGGTAGTGATCACTTTCAGACCAATCCTAGAGAGGGTGTGATATGGGAATGTCCTCCCAATGGTTGGATGAAAATCAACTTTGATGGAGCCTCAAGGGGTAATCTTGGTATTGCGGGATGTGGTGTGGTCCTATGGGACGAACGAGGAAAATGGAAAATTATTAAATGCATACCTATAGGAAATCAGACAAATCATGTTGCTGAGGCTATGACAGCTTATCACAAGATGGTCCTAGCAAAGGAAACTAACTGCACCAGATTTTGGTGTGAAGGAGACTCATTGAATATAATCAACTGTTTGAACAAGAAGTTCCTGCCATCTTGGTCAATAAACAAGCAGCTAAGAAAATAAGTGAGACATTTGAAATGTGTGTTTTTACACACGTGTACATGGAAGCAAATTCGTGTGCTGACTAGGCCGCCAACCTGGCTTGTCAAATGAAGGAAATCATTACTATTAATGGTGAGAGCAAACTCGCATGTGAAGCGAAATCCTTGCTCGATCTAGACCATATCTAGACGAGGAAACGTGGCACCATCAACCATAATTTCTAAATGCCTCTTCCACTTATTTCAAAGCAGGTTTACAATTGAGGCGATGTTCATTTATTTAAGTGTCTTTTCATATTTGCTTGGCACAGATTCAAGGCTATTATTCAGGGCTATTTTTCAGGGCAACTATAGAAACCAGAGAAGAAGAATCGGAGGCGAGAGAAGGAAATTCAGAGATTGCAAAGGAAAAATGGGAGGGAATAAAAAAGGTTTGAACCTACCTCTTTCTTGGAATGGAGGAAGAATAGGGAAGTTTGGGAAATTCTTCAGGAGGGGGGTCTGAGTGTGTTTATGGAGAGGCTTAGTGGGAAAGATCCTATGATCACTAAACACTTTATCCAGAATTGGAAGAATGGCAAAATTTTGGTGGGGACCCAGATGATGACTGTGGAAGAGGAGATTATTGCTGAAGCCACAGGGATGATGACAGAGGGTATGAAATTTTATAGAGATCGTAGCATCTCTGATAAAGCAACAGACAAATTTCCTATTATGGAAGGTGAGAAGAAGAAAATGGTGAGGGTCGACAACTCCTATCACTCCCCAAAACGTATATGTAGGCCATGGAGGTTTGTTTTATTTGCTACAATTATGTATATAACTTTGGATGGTAGGTTTACAAGAGCTTACAGACACCACTTTGTTTTGCTCAACCATTTTTGCCATGGGGAAAAGGTGAGCTTTCCATATTATCTTGCATGTTCCATGGACCATACTATCAAAGAGATACAGAAAGATCCCAAGGGCAACCATGCTCTTCACTAGGGTCTTATGACTCTTGTTTATAAAGTGCTGAAAGGGAAATGCATTGAAAAACCTATTAAAGGTAAAAATGTAAGAGACGAGGACACATAGAGTGAGGTTAGTGGTTTTAACTTTGACTCAAAGACTGAAGGCGACTCAGAGGAGCCAAGTAAAAAGGGGAGAAACAAGGATAAAAGGAAAAGGATTGTGGTGGATTCAGATATTTTGGAGTCTGAGGCTGAGTCCTTCGAAGGTAAATTCATCAAAAATAAGAAAGAGAATGGCACCAGAAAGAAAACCCAGAGGAAGAAGAACATCAGAAAGTGAGGTAACAAAGATATTAATCAAATTTTGATTAATTCTGATGAAGGGGCAGAGGAGAATAAAAATGATGATGGGCAGGATAAGGAGGGGGGTGAGATTCTGGTTGTGGGCAACAATGAGGATTTGAACACTCAAGGTCTGTAGAAAGAGGATCAAGAGGACAAAAGGGGTAAATCTAGGGATTGTGTTGGAGAAAATGAGAGTATTAAGGGTTTCTGTGATACCATCAACACAATGGTGAAAGACATTGGCAGCCTGAAGAAAGATATCAATATTGTCAAAAGTGCCACGATAGGCGATGAATCCCTGACTGAAAATGTTAAAGAGTTGGTGGTGGCAATTAATAATGTTGAAGCCATTGAAAGCATGGTGAGTAAAATTATTGCAACTAAAAATAAGGTTAAGGAGATGGCAGAAAATAAGGAGGTGAAAGGGATGGAAATTGCTATGAACAATCTGGGCAGCAGAATTGACAGGATGGAACTCACAATAAAGAAGATAGCTGAACAAAACTTCCAGATTCTCAAAGCCTCAGTGGACAACATGAACATTTTGATTAACAGATTTGATAACATCAAAGAGAAAGAAGGCGACAAGGATCAACTGGACAAAAAAGGTCACGAGAAGAGGACTAGAGCCAATACTAGGAATAAGGGTGACATCAAAGGTCAAGAGCTGGATGATTTAAAGACCTCTGCAGACAACATGAAGAAGATGGTGGTCCACGTTGAAGATATCATTAAAAATATCTAGTTGTCTCGGTCTCAGTCTTGGTCTTTGTCTTTGTGCTATCTTTTTGCTTTCCTTTTGCTGTCTTTTTCTGGTTCTTCATGTTGTGTGTTGAGATCCCTTTTTGTTCGAATGGGATCAATTTTTGTTTCTGAAGTGATCAGGCATGGTTCTTTCTAGTTCTTTGGCTCTCCTGCTATGTAAAAGGTTTGGGTTCCTTTTAAAAACCCATTTTTACTTAATCAAAATATATGAGACTTCAAAAATTCCCTAAACCTAACCTTAGGAGTTAGTTTGACCCTCTAGAAACTCACCCAAATTTTACCTACGGGTCAAACTTGAGTTGACCATTCTAATGGCTCTCTATCCAAGACTATATAGGGACCACACTAAGATATTTTGTATAATGCATTGGTTATACAAATTCCCTCCAAGGGACATGTCATTGCCAACTCACTTCACAACACAAGTGTCAAGTGACACCATAAAGATACACAATACTTTAATACACATGGCAATGTTCCTTTTTGGAATTAACAAATTTAACAAATACAAATTAAACACACATTCAAGCATTCACATTACAAATAAAACACATTACACATGAGGTGTTGTCTCTCCAAATAGACAATCCTTGGCTTCACAAATGCACATAGGTTTAGCTTGATTCTCCGAATAGTTTCCATGGTCACATGGATTAGTTTTCCTGCACATCTCATTTCACACATTAGTAATCTCAATAATCACATGCAATATTAATATATGGAAAGATTACAAATCAGACACTTTGCATACAATTTAACTCATAACAATGAAATTATCAATTATCCAATAGAATCCACATGAAATAATTTACTCAATGCCATCATCATAATCATCATGAAATTCAATCATTCATAAGGCATGCATCTATGTTTTCTAACATCATAAATGAAGTACTGCAAATCAGAAATAAATGACATACATCATATCAATGTTATCCAATCACTGGGTCATATAGAATCTATATCCATAATGCATCAAAATAAAGTATCAATAATAGGTCCAACATGAAAAATAAGTGCAATGCTATGACAGCTCAAGGTAGGGCCTCACAATATCTAGCAATGGGGTGGAAAAGTTGACTAATGTAACTTCTGACAATCGGTCCATGAGAATCAGTACTATCAGAGACAAAGCAGTTCAATTTGCAAGCATGATCATTGGTTACAAGGTAACCCAATCTAATTGGTTGAACTCTGTTTCTAGTTCATGCATTTTCTATGCTCACAAAATGATTAAGGAGAATGAAAAGATAGATCTTTGTCAATGGATGTGTGATGAGTTGATAATAAACTTAGGAACGATTAAGGGTGAGAAGAAGGGTACTTTCCGGTATGGGAACCTTGTTGTCTATTTAATGTTTTTCTTTTTGAATGAGTTACCCAGAACTAGTAAGACTTAATGGGCATTTGATATATGGGTAGAAAATCAAATCAAAGATTCTATAAGGAATATGGGATAGGAAAAGGATAGGGACTCCATTCTTTGGGGTTATTTCAAATCATTCCAAAAGGCAATGGAGAAGAGAGAAAGAGTTCCAAAACACATTGTAGATAAGTATTCAACTGAAATATATTTTATGGTGAAAAAGGATGAAACACTAATGGAGGCAGTACAACCTAGGAAGATCTAGATAACTAAAATGGGCTATGAGGTAGATGCTGAGATCTTGGACTTATATGCCAAGAATCTTATTGATGCCCTGGTAGATGAAGCAGAGAAAGCCTTTGGGACTGCTAAGCAAAAAGAAACTGAAGTTGAAACTGGATTCAGTAAGAAGAAAAGGGAAGGAAAGATCAAGAAGATTGGGGAAGTTGTGCAGAAGATGTCCACTGGAATAAAGTAGATTATTGGACTAGATGAAGGGTCATCTTCGACAATAGCAATCGGCAAGGGTGTAGTAAAGAGGAAGAAACCAAAAACTTATATTGCCCCTATTACATCCGGTTCTGACACTAATGTTGTGCCCTCATAGATTCCTTAAATTTTTATCAAGATACCAAGGAAGAAGGCTGAGGAAGTAAAGAAGCAGAATGTGAAGGTTACCCCTCTGGTAGCACCAAAGAAAATAGAAAAGGAGAGGAAGCCCATAGAGAAGAGGAAACCAGTTAAGGAGTCTACTTCTACTCCCAACAACAAGAAGAAATCAAATGTAGATATTTCTCTCGAATCTAGTAAGAGTATTGAAGTCATTCCTCCTCTTTCAGTTGCTGAGTTGATATGGATGATAAGGAGCAAATGGAGATAGAGGAATTAGTTTGTTATACTTAGATATATATAGGAAGGCACTTTTGGAAATTGAGAAACAAATACCAACAAATTTGTATAGTAAACTAGATGCTAGAAGGTTATCTATGGTTGAAGAAGATAAACATATAAAGATACAAGAATTGTTAACTATGTGGTGCTATAACTGATGAAGAGATGTAACAGTGTTTAGAGTTTTCTAATAAATTAATTTTCCAAAGCAAACACTAGCATGTGAGTCTCATGGTAGGTAGAGCGAATGAGATAGTTAAGGAGACACATGAGGCTTGGGTAAAATTTTTGTAGATAAACTAGGATTCTTTCCATCACCGAAAGTCTCTCAAATGTCTAACATTCCAGATATCTAGGTAGATGATAAGGGGAAAGGTATATTGGGATACACAAGTTTTGGATAAAAAACTAACTGAGGATATTCCTCTGATAGAACCACTTGTACCTAATATAGAGATACTGGTAGATAACATTGATACTATATAGGATAAGCAGGATACACCAGAACATATCATTCCATATATAGAAGTCATTGATGTGGAAACAAAAAATAAGCAGGTTGAAGATATTGAACCTCCAACACCAAATGTACATAATGAAGAGGTTAAGGTTGAAAAGGTTTCTGCACCAAGTGGCGAAGCCACCAGTGCAAGTCTTGAGGCTGAATCTTCACGAAAGATTTTGGATAGTCATTCATTGTTGGCCCATGACTCATCCAATCAAGTTGATTTTGCACAAAAGAATATTGAGCAACTAAGCAGTTTTGAGTTGATGTATGTTGTAGATCAAAAGTTAAGGAAGGAAGGGACTGAAGACAAGCAGGTTATTGAGCAGACCATTCCGGTTTTGCAGCAGCTTGCACCAGAATATAAGGTAGATAAGATTGGTAGTCCAATTGGTAAGCTGAAAGGTTTGACTGAGCATATTTCCAAAGAGTTTAAAACTCTTCAATAGGTATCAAACTTACAATTGTTTGAGTGGTATAATGCAGCCTGATAAGTCACTTGTGAAAATATGATTTTATCTGACAAGGCCAAGCTGACAGATGAGATATCAAAGATTGATGTGGCTCTACATGAGTGTAGCAATATATAGGTCCTGTACTAACACCAATAAACTAACAACGGACCTTGAGGTGAAATTGAAGGTGGAAAAGGGTCGGTTAGATCTTTTGGCTAATAGTTTTGATGGTACTCAGTCACTGACTAGTACCATTGATGGTACTCAGTCATTGACTAGTACCATTGATGGTCAGATTTTGATTACAGAGTGAGATTTATGGATTAGAGAAGGACATGGATAGGTTAATTCGACGTGCAAGAGAATTAAGAGGTTTTGTGAGTCCTCGGTTAAACACTCTGTTACTTTACAAGAGGGAAAGCATAGAGTTAATGAATAAACCTACTCCGACAAACCTATCAGAAGAAGAGATTCATGCATATAGTCTTAATGGTTTTGTATCCATTTAAGCACATTGAAGACAAGTTGTGATGCATATTTAGGATTTTGAAGAATGCTTACTTGGATATTTTCAAGTATATCTAGATCCGATAATCACATTTTGGTTTATACAAAATTTCATTTCTTTTATTCATTTGTCCCGACTTTGGAGTTGTTGTCAAAGGGTTGATGTGAAAAATGTCTAGGGACATGAGAAGTAATTTGTTGCTAAAGGGAGCAGTCTTTCAACAGTTTTTGAGATCAGTTTTGGACTTTTTGGCAGGGAATCAGAACAACACTTCAATGATTCAGTTTTCACATGAGTGTTGCCATCAATGACAAAGGGGGAGATTGTTGGAAATTAACACTCATCCGACTTAGTTGTGTTGTCATTGATGGCAACACACACCATTTTGGGTTGGTCACTTAATTGGTACTCACTAGTATTCATTGTTTGGCAATCGACATTCAGTCATCTGACACTCAAGGAACCGACACCGACAGGAAAGGGAAACTGACATTCTAGGAATCGGTATATGAGGCTGACATAGGAAATCAATCCGACGGGTCTACATGACAACAATTAAAGGCATTGGTCTTGAAGTTTAATGAATTTATTTTTTCTTAGGCCGACATGTAAATAAATTGTAATATATTTGTAAGCTGACATAAGGGATTTATGTTTGTGTTTGGGAAGGGTATTTAAGTCAGTCTGGCTAGGTTATTTTGATGATGGATAAGGATATTGTGATGTGATATTGTGCGAGCGATCTTGATTGACATAATGCAAATGTAATATTTTGTAGTCAGTCTTGGATTTTGGTTTAGAGGTTTGGGAAGCAAGGCCAGATACCGATAAGGAAGGAAACAATGTAAACCGGTATAGACCGTGGTTTAACCGGAACTCATCCAACACAACAGATGCACTTTTAGAGTTCAGAATTTTGTTTGTAACTGCATATGTGGTGTTTGTAGTCGGTGAGGCTCCTTTTGTGATGAGCAGTGCACTCTAGGCTGTTGGCCTTCCTACATGTGCGTGCCCCTATTGCATTATTTGTTCATCTGGCCAGTGGATAGATATTGTGGGTCTCTAATCCCACTGTGGTTTTTCCTCTTTGAGGTTTTCCATGTATAAATCTCTGTGTTATGGTGTATTCTCTTGTGGTTTCTTCATTTCTATTTGTTGTTATATTCTTTCATGTTTACTGGTTATTGAATTGCATTGTTAATAAGGTTAAAATTGATTATATCGGTAGAACACTGATTCACCCCCCTCGCTCGCCCAGTGTTCTTGGATTCCAACAGATGCAACCCCAATCCAATTTTTCCCAACAAGAAATTAACAACAAGCTTTTAGACCAAAACAAGTATTCTTGAAATCGGATTTTTTTTTTTAATTTCTTTCCACAACCCAACCAAGGAAATCTACTTCTCAGCTGTGAAAATTGAAATGAAGGGTTTCCACTCAACAACTTAATTTGCAAATCAAAAACCCCATTGGATGAAATCAAAATTTGAACATATAAGAGGGTGAAAACAAAGATTTTTTTTCAAATTTTTGGTTTCAGATCATGGAAGAGAAAAAAAAGGGAAAAAAGGAAAAGTAGAACCCTACCTCTTCCTGAAGGAAAATAATGGAAGAAATTTGGGGCAGCAAATCAATCTTACAGTAACAAGTATCCAATCTTCAATCCTTCAAAATTTTCTAGATTCTTCCTCCCCAGAAAAACCAAGAATGAAAAGCATATGAAAAAAAAAACCAAAAAAGAAACTCTAGCTCCCTTTTTAGACAAAAATGGGATAATGAAATATTGAGATTACCATATTCCCATTATAAATTTCATGTAATTTTAAAAATCCATTTTCTCATTAGACTTAAAAATAATAATTTCAAAATAGAAATCGAATATTAAAATATAGTAAACAAAATATTATAAGTTATTCTCTTCTAATCATTCAACTTACACTTATATATATATATATATATATATATATATATATATATATATATATATACACACACACACACTTGATTTAACAATCAAATAGACCAATTCATTAAATAATCAAACTTCTCAATATTAACTAAATAGAAATCGAATTCAACATTAAATAAATAATATAATTAAAGTAATCAAGGTAATTAACTAATTAAAGATTAAAATTGTCAAATAAAACAATAAAGTCAATAACGCGAAATCAATAAATATTCAATAAATTAAATTGGCTTAAAATGTAAATTGTCAAATACGATCTCGAAATCTCAATTTGAACATTAATTCAAATTTAAACGTGGAAAATATAGCAAATAATTAAAAATCGTTAAATCTTAATAACTTTAAAATAACAATATTACTAATAGAGACATAAACTAGTATTAAGTAACCACTCAAACATAGTCAATCAATTACCGTAATTTAAATAAATTAAATAACAAATCTATCACTATCACCCATTAAACTTCAATAAAAGAACTGAATAATGAAACTCACCATGCCACATGCTCACAAGTCATGAGGATGACAACGACATGGAGAACTTCGCCAAGATTGATGACAAGGACTTGACGTCAAACCTAGACCTAGAGTGCGGGTAGGGAAGCAACGACATCTGTGAACCACATATTGCCATTGGGAAGTGGCACTACTCACACCTGTCAAGCTAGGAGAGCTCGCATCCGGTTGCTCAGGAGGAATGAATGCCATAGTACCTATAACCATAAAATGATACATTTGCATATATATATATATATATGTATGTATGTATGTATACATAACAAACAAGTGGAGAAATGTTGCAACGACACATTCTGCTCGCAATGAGTGATGTGGTGTTGATTTCCCCATGCATATAGTCAAACAATAGTCATACAATGAGCAATGCATCATACATAAACTAGAACTAGGGGTTAGTATATCCATTATATAATAGAGCAAAAGTCAATAAGAACTATCTATCTATGCTTTGGTCACGACATAATACACATAGCAATGAAAGCATCATCATGACATCTAAATCACATAAGGTCGCAATGAAGCATGAGCAAAATCAATATTATCCAAAGTCACGAAGCATACAATATCTATCAATGATCATCAATGAAACACATATATAAGCCAAAATACATCTATGCATCATGTGAATCCAAGCAAGTCCATCATATCCATCACACAAAATGAATGTCTAATCGAGTCTATCAAAATGGAATAAGAGTTTGCTCATGTGTGTGTATTATAGAATGAGCCATTTCTAGACATAGGTGGATGATTTTGATCATGCTTGCAAAAAGTGTCTTGGCATATGCCTAATTCCTCATTAGGTAAATTATTGGGAATTCAACAGTAATTTCACCTTGATCAATAAGGAATTGAACAAGATTTTTCAATTTTGAGCAATCAAAAGTTTTATGTCCTTTGGTCCTATGTTATTCACAAAAGTTTGTGTCTTTCCACTATGTTGGTTTTCTTTAACGTTCATAATGAACAATTTCAGGCAATGTGATGATGTTTGACTAGACCAATTTTATTAAAAAAGATTTGATTGGTTCTCCAAGATTAGTGTATTTTTCATGTTGGTGTTTGGATAATGTTTTCTATGGATTTTCTATTTGGAGGAATGTGTGAGTGATTTTGAGTATTTGTCATAGGAACGAATGCCGTGACATGACTAAGTGACGTGGTTTGTTAGTATAAGGGATTAGTGAATTGCAAGTTTTGGGATGGTGATTGGGTTGATACACATGGATGTGTGAAGGTTGGACAATTTTGAGACGTGTAATTTGGATTGATATGATAAATAGGTTGATTGTGATTAAATTATCTCATAACTAGAGAATGGAGGTTGGTATGATGGTGATTCTCTTTCAATTAGACAGATAGATACTTTGAATTCTCTAACCATTTTGTTAAGACAATCCATGATGTTTACTTGTGAACTTGGACTAGGATTAGGCATATTTTAGACAGAGATGATGAGGTGTGGGATGTGAAACTCGATACTTGGTTTTTACTAATTATTTTGATTATTTGTGAAGCATCCTAAATTATACTCTCTTACAATTTTGTCCTCATTTGGGCCCTCACCTTGGCATTCATCTCCCAAAGCTTGATCAGAGCCTTGAATCTGCTCACACCACACTAAACTCATTTTTCTCAGCACCCATTATTTCTCCCCAAATTTTATGTGTCCCTAATTGGTCAGAGCCAAAGCGCTATCACCCTGGTCCTCAGCGACCAGGCTCTAGCACCACGGTCCTCCCAATTAGGGCCCATTTTGGGACCTCTTAATAATCATTTGAAATGGGTGGGAATCTTGATCCCATGTTGGCTCATGTCGGAAAATTAAGTTGTTTTTTGACTAGAAAGTATAAAAGGAGGTCTACCTCTCTCATTTTGATAGATCCAAAAAAGAAATCACACATCCATCAAGCAATCAAGCATTCGAATTCAAGTGAGCAAGCAATTAGTCTTCTTTCAAGCATTAGAGAAAAAATAAGGTCAAGATTCAAGAATTGGAGCTGACATTCATGTTCTATGTTTTGTGAAGACTACATAAAACCATAATTCCTTGTGAAGACAAAAAAAACTTCATAAAAAAGCATATCATTAGTGTTTCAGTCATTTTTCAGCATTTCCCTCAAAAGGAAATCATTTTCATTACAAATTCATTTATATTTCATTTCTATTTCATGGCTAATTCCAAAACCAAGGTTTGACCTAAGGTAAACCCCTATTCCCAACTATTTTCCCTTCTCTACTATGTGTAGTAACATGTATGGAACTATAATTCTCAGGATCAACTTTATTCATGGAGACGAATAAATTCCCTTTTTAACGACAAAAAGTTCAGAGGACCAGAGAGATAGGAATTTTGGTCATGACAATTTAGGATGACCTTTTGGGAGAAAATTCAAACACTCACATATTGCTCAGATATAGGTTCATGGCCCTGTCTGATGAATGTAGCTCACTATTTATGCATAATTACTCCAATTTCAGCATATTTACTCTAATTTCAACATTTTCACAATTCAACTTAAACAAGGGAACCATTCTCTAATTCAATGAATCTAATCATAATTCTCAACCCTATCCTTGTTTATTTGAGGCTAGATCTATTAGATTCACCCCTCTTTAATGTAATTGGTATCTAAGCAAAATTAAGGGTTTTACTTCATCATTGGGTGAAACTAATATTTTTACCTTTACATTTTTGGTGAACTCAACATCTTACACCTTAATTTCTGATTTATGTTCTCAGATCTAATTGTTCATGTATTTACAAATTCAAATTTACATTTGCAAGTTTTATTTTCAATTGAATTTCATAAATTTAGAAGTTAAATTCACAAAAACCCTAATTTTTTATTCTAAAATTGAACTTGTGGATTTCTTAATTTAGATCAATTATTTTAGATTTGATTACTTTTGCAATTTCAAATTCAAATTTGCACTCATAGATCTCATTAACATTTGAATTACATAAATTTAGAGGTTGAATTCACAAAAACCTTAATTTTTAATTCTAAACTTGAACTTGTGGGTTGTCTAATTTGGATTCATTATTTTCAAATATGATATTTATGCTATGCTATGATTTAGAGACATTTATATTTTAAATTCACAAATCAAATTGCTTAGTTACTTGGTTAATCAATCATTTTTATAAAATTTTGCATTGTTTAATCACACAATTTCAAATTTTAAATTCAAAATTCCTTGTTTTGTGCATGAGTTTTACTACCATTAATATTCCCATGAGAATAAGTTGTATAATTAAGTTATCCCAAGGTTTAATTACTAAGGATATGGAGCCTAATTTGGATAACTAATTTCATGAGAATGTTGGTGATTCGTCTAATCCAACAAATGATGTCATTTATCCTCATTTTTTTCATAATTCTCATGATGTGGATGAATCACTAACTAGGGTTTCCATTGATGAATTGGAGAAGATTTAAAATGAATTTAAATTCTTCAACAATGGATGAATCAACAATACATAGAAAGTAAGGCAATCCTATTCATTAAAGGATTAAAAGGAATAGTTCAAAGTAATAAAATTGTTGTTGATTTGTTGCATGACCTTGATCATATTGTTGACACTAATATCATGCCTATGAAAAGTTGTGCCGAAGTCCTTGGTTACACTCAAGATACTAGTCAAGTTAATCATTCAATTCCTATGGCTACATCCTTTCTTAGTGTGCCTACATTCGCATCTTCTATAAGGACTACTTCCATACAAAATGTCAATCCTACACATGTTAGTAAAGGGGGAAACTTTTTTAATCAAAATTATTTCATACCTCCTTCCGTAAGTCTTCCCTTTGTGACCCAATCATCTCCCATACCTACATATGATAGTGTTCCACCTCCTTAATCTCAACCTGAACCTATATACAACAATGTCACTCCTCCATCTTAATCCAATATATCCAATTTCAATCCATCCACCAAAGCAACCATCAATAACTTAGCCCAAACCATTTCATCCTTACAACAACAACAACTAGCTTCCATTACCTAATCCAAGTTTAATGTGCCCACATTTGATGTAGCGAGTCCATTATTTGATGACATTGTCCATGTTGTCCCTCCTAAGCATATGGAAGTCCCTCCATTGGAGATTTACAATGGAAAAAGTGATCCCTTGACTCATGTGAAAACATTTCAAACCTTGTGTAGTGACTTTTCTCATGATCAAAGACTTATGGCTAAATTGTTTACTCAAACATTTAGGGATAAATCTTTACAATGGTATTGTTATTTTCCTCCTTATTCTATTACATCATTTCAACAATTAGCTAATGCTTTCATTAAAAAATTTCACAATAATATTGGTCCTAAGATTACTTTGATTGATTTGGTTCATTGTAAGTAAGGTGTTAAACAAAAAGTGATTGATTTTATTGGTAGATATAAAAATTTTATTGTATGTTCAAAGAATTTTTATTTATAATTTGTAACAAGATATTAGGGATAAGCTTATCTTTTCTACGCTTACTTCCTTTACGCAGTTGTGCACAATGCTTCATAATTATCAACTTCAAGTGAGTCAATTTAAATCATCTCCTTCAATGGATCTGGTTGATAAGAATGAGAGTGCTCAACTATCTCTTGTGAAGTTTAAACCAAACAAGGGATACATCAAGTTCAATGACAACATCAGGTGTGGCTCCTTTATCCAATTATTTTAGAAAATAATTGACTCCTCTTTCTGAGTCTTTGCAAAGCATAATGACACAATTGATATATAAAAATGTATTGCAACTTCCTCCCATCAAACCAATTGATACCTCCAAACATTTTCCACCTTACCATAATCCCAAAGCCTTTTTCTAATATCCTCATCAACCTAGTAATGATACTGAGAAGTGTTATACCTCAAGGAGTAGGATTCAAGACTTTATTGATAACAATACCATATCTGTAGCTAGTGTGAATGACAAAGGAAACAAATTCATAGCTCCTCCTAATCAAAACCTCCAAATATTTACTAATCCTTTACCTTCCCATTCTACTAATGTGGTTGAGCTTTAGCATCTTGATTTCTCTCTCAATGATCTTGGCCTTGATTCTAACAATGTGGTGAATCTTGTTGATAAACCTACACCTCCTAAGGACCTATTCATTAACTGTGATCCTAGTGAGACTATTGTTGCACCTGATGGTCCACTATATATTATTGTGAAGATCAAAGACAAACTCTCACAAGGGGTGCTCATTGATCCAATGTATATGGTGAATATGATAACTGAAGACTATCTTTATACTTTACAATTGCATCAAGTAGCATATGATAAATTTGATGTAGTGGTTAAGTTGTATTATGGCTTCTCTTGCCTTATTATTGGTTCTATTACTCTTCCCGTTGAGGTTGGTACTAAGTGCTTAGATGTTTTTTTTGCTATTATTCGTATGTCTGATCAATTTCATGTGAAGTTGGGACATCCTTGGTTCTCTTCAATGACAAAGATCCCTTGTAATATTCATAATTGTCTCAAATTACCTCATAATGACAAAATCATAATAGTTAATCATAGCATGTATCAACCTATGGTGAGGTGTGGAGATGTCAACCTTGATTAATTTTAGCCTAAACAATTTAAACCTCTTAATCCTCGAAGTGATTCTCTTTTTCTCTCTTATCAAAGTGGAAGAATGATATGATCTTATCTTTGAGTAAGCCTATATAGACTATACCTATTACTCTTCCTCATGATGGACCTAGTCTCCTTCCTACACCTTTCATTCCTCCTTTATATGTTGCAGTTTTGCCTCCTATATCTTACAAAGGGAAGTGCCCAACATCTCCTATCTTTCAACCTCATAGACCTTCTCGCATTCCTCCTCCTTTAAAGGAATAAAAGAAGCCCATGTCTATTGATCCTAAACCTTCACAACCCTCGGTTAAAACTAAAATAAACCATTGTGTGAGAGAACACTAACGAAGATGTCATGCTAGGGCTCGTGAAATTTCTTCTCAATCTATTTCCTCCCTAAAGACACCAAATGTTTACTTATTCCCATTTTTTTAGCCTTCGTCTAACCCTAGGGAGGAAGTTCAACCTAATTCACCAATATTAAAGATGCTTAAGAAAGATGATGGTTCATGTTCTATTCATATTAGGGATCCTATTTTTATTAATCTTGGTGAAGAAATGGATGAAAATAATGTGTTAGGTCCAACAATGAAAGCTAATGTACTGAGAGGGGAGGGGTGAATCAGTACTTCAAAACTTTTCTTCAAAAACAATCTTATTGATAAACTTAAACTGTATATAGTTGATCTCATAATATATAATGCCAAAACATAATTATAGAAATTACAACCATACACATTTCACTCCTTAACACAAAGATTTTGGTTACGCAGAAACTCTTGGTTAGAGAGAAAAACTGTGGTGGGGATGGCACCCACAACTTCACTACTGCAATAATAAAGGTTGCTCGGTTAGAGCTACATGTTTAGCTATTTCTGATAGCTTACCCTGTTAGGAGTATCAAGATATTTATATCTACCTTGCTTAAGGATTTTTACAAACACTTTTACAAAATGTTGTACCTGGTTAGAGGCTTTACAATTTATAGACCTTGTTAGAGTCTTTTACCCTGTTAAAGGTTTCTAACACAACTCAAAATAATTCAATCAAAATCTTTTACAAAGTATCTGCAACTTTACATCTGAAATGTTATAGCAGACTCTATGTGCTCAATATGAAATTACCATAGCATACCTCGGTAATTGATAGATCAACTCGGTGACCTCTTCTATATTCTCTGTCCCTTAAACTGTTTTCTAAAAATCTTCTCGGTGACCTCTGAATACCTCTGTTCAATCATCACATCTTATCTTATCATAAGATTTTATCTTCAACTCACCATCTTTTTCTCTTCATCCTCTTAGATACTCAAATCACTCTTTATATAGATCTCTAAGGTAGTGATCTTGTTCATACATCGATTATACAAACATGTTTTATTGAATGAATAAACATAGAAATTATTTCATTGGATAAACTTCCTCAGAATCATACAAAATCTATAAGTGCAATTCCCTATGAAATAACAGTTCCGTGTTCTCGAATCTTGTAACACGTTTCCACATATGTGTCCAGGTTCATTGAATCTGGTAACACATTTCCACTCGGTTCAGATTAACTCGGTGTACCTTCTTTGCTACTCGGTGGTCATAGGAAATTTACTCGGTAGACAACTCGGTATATATCATCTTGGTGACTAGCCTTTCTTCTGTAACTGACACCCTTAGTGCTTACCGACTGAATCTTTCTGTAGTATTAACCGACTAGGATATATAGGATGACTTTGAACATAAAACTAATGACAACTCAGTAAATAGTAACAATCTCCCCATTTGACATTAGTTTGGTATGTTTGACAAAACTCCTTTCAAAGTCAATCTATATACTTACAAAATGTGACTGAAATGATAGTATATAAATTTTGTTCAAATACATACTTCGAATACATGCTCCCCTTATCAATATGCTAAACAAAACTTGATTTGCATGCCCCTAATATTCCATGCTCCCCCTGACAATTTCATCTATACACTCGGATACTCTGTATATGCTCGGTACACTCCCCCTTTTTGACAAACATCAAAACTAGTTACCATTCGGTGGGGGCAACTAATCAAAAATAGATTTATACTTAGTACGAGCATCATTGAGAGCATTGGTAAGTGCACCCTTGACACTTTCCATTAAACAATTCTGAGCATTAATATCAGCTAACAATGAAATCGAACCGTCTAAAGTGCTTCCCTCTGCTTGTGTGGACATTTGGGTAGCTCAGTTGATCTACTCTTGTACTGATGACAAATGGGGAATAAATAATGTCTGAAGAGTCATAATATCCATACTTATTTTGTGCTCTTCATTCCTAAGTTCTAATTGTTGAGCCATAAAAGTTTGTAGCTTGGTATAAAAATTTTGAGTAGAATTTGGCTCAGTAGTTAGTGTATTTGAGAGATCAGTAATCTCTTTTTCAATGGCTTAAGTCTTCTTCTTGATGTCTTTAATAAAAAATGAAAATGTACACAATTTCTGGAATAAATAAATAATGTGCTTGAGTTGAGGGGACAACCAAGCAATGAATCCAACAAGCTTTATTTTACCTATAGCAATGGCTTTCTACACTTCTTCAATCATTTTGGCAGTTAGCTCTTTGTCTTTTAATTTGCTAAGGTATTCTGATGCTTCTACTCCTGATGTTTCTAATTGAGTGAGTAGTTCATCCAATTGCATATGGATGGCTACATCTTTACTTACAGTAGCTTCAGGTAGCATGTCTGTCAATAATGTTTTAACCTTCTAAAGTACTCGGTTCTTCTTTTGAATGGCTATCTATTTTTCTTGTTCTGCTTTGGCTTTGCATAACTCACCAAATTCAATAAGTGCTTGCCCTTTGAGTTTGGAAATGTCAACGTTCAACAACACAATAGGCTTTGACAGATCTATCTTGAAACTGTGCTTCTTTGCTTTCTTCTCCTTTGATGATGATGCCTTCACCGATTGAATGAGTACAAGGGCTTTGGAGGCTTGATCTTCCTCAGTATGTTGCTCAGTGGGAGCAACACTTTTGTCAGTTTCTATAGCCTCTGTTGTAGTCTTCGGTGATTCCTTGCTTGGGGTCTCAGTGGCAGCAATTTCAGTGCTTGCAGGAGCTTGAGAAGTTTGCTCGCCTGTGGCCTGAGAGGTAGATTCACCTTGTGTAGCCTTGTGATCCTCTTTGCCTTGTTCTATGTCCTGAGGTATCTCGGTTGTCACTTGTTGAGTTACCGGAGGATAGGACTTAACCTGTTCCAAGACTGATTCATTGGTTACCAGTTTGGCATAGGCATTTCCTTCTATCATTTCTTCTTCCTGTGCCTCAGTGTCCATGACATCCTCATCTTGTTGAATAGTTGAAGCTGGATCTTGCTCGGTAATGTCAACCATTTCTACTTCACCTTGAGGTTCTTCAGTCTGAATTTTGAAGATTTCTTGCCATTTTTCTTTGGTTTCCTTTTCAACTTCAAGATAAAGTCCATTCATCATTTTCAAGGCTCTGTGCTTCACTTGAAAATTTGTCTAGTAGTTTTTCAAATGATTCCTAATATCATCTACCGACATGTCTAGAAAGAGATGTACTAAAACTCTTTCTCTTATCCGCTTCTCCGAGTCCATAGCATATTTCCATCTGTTGTCAATGTGAGAATATAATGCATTTGGAAGAAAATTACTTACTTCCAATGGAACTACTCAGAATTTGAGAAGTGTACATACAACTGACTCTTCTATTTGTCTCTTTTCTTCTTCTGTCTGGGAGTTTATTTAACATACCTGAAAGACCTGAATCCTCCATATTGTTTCAATTTGGCACAAAAGTTGTCAACACTGTGTACATCTTCCTTTGTGCTTTTGACAATCTGAAATTTATTTTTGTCTTCGGATTCTGTGTCACTTGACTCCTTATTCAAAATGAGTCTCTTGGTCGACTTTCTATAAGTCTTTGTAACTTTAGGCAATTCAACATTTTTCTGCCTCTTACTGGGTGACACTACAGATGATCTAGTGTTAGGTCGTTTCACTGGTGGAGTCGGTGATACCTTAGGTGTATCTTGTTTATTCCTTTTCAATATTTTTCCCTTTGGCAACTCGGTGCTCAAAGTGATGGCTGCTTCTTGAGCTTCAGACTCTTCCTCAATTGAAAGTTGATCATCTTTCCTACCTGTTGGCTTAGTAGGTGTGGAGTTAGAACCTTCTCCAAATTTCTCAGTTAAGTCTTTTATCATTTTAGTGGCTTTTCTGGTAGCCTTTGGTACAACTATGCTCATTTTTAACTTCTCTTTTACCTCTTCATAGGTACCATATCCGATCTCGGTCGAGTGCCTTGGAAGTGTCATAAAGACATCTATCTATTGTTGAGTGATCTCAAAATCAATCTCATAACCCATAGGCAGTAAAGATTGAGTTCTAGGTTCTACTACATTGACATAACAGTAGTCGATGTCCACTTCAAAATATATAATCTTTATATTTCTCCACTAGCTGAGGTGGGATCCTATACCTGTTATGCATCTTTTCCTGAAACTTATTAAAGTAGTCATCCATTATCTCATTGAAGTTATCACCTAGCTGATTGATAAAGTCATTTATCTGATGGGTGATCGGTTGGTGTAGTTCCCAAACAATGTTACCGACTGAGGGAAAGAACATCTGAAAATAGAAGAACATGCACACTAGGAGTGGCCCAAACTTTAGTGTGTTAGCAGAGTTATTCTTCTTAGGTTTCCTTATTGTGTTGAGATTCTCAAAAAGATTCTTCAATAATACTTCACATAGATCAATTTTCATACCCTTTTTCATAATTTTTTTGGCCAAATCCATAGCTGCACATGGTACACTGTTCTCTCTCGCTGACAAAAAGAAACAATAACCGATGACTCTAATTGCAAACTTTAGTTCTGCATCTGTTACATTATTCAACTTAAGACCTCTACAATCAGATTCAACTCCAGTTAAGGTTATCAGTTCCTTCTGTGAAATCATTTTCTGTGCTCGGGCATGGTCATATATAGGGTATCCGATGATTATGTGAATAATCTCCTTGGTGATCTTGGATGGTTGGTCTTCTAACCACATAAAGTCATCATGCACTCTTCTTGAAACAAACTTGACCCATTGGGGTTTGAAAACTCGAGGATAGGTTAGGGCTTTGATCAATCCCTTAACCTTGATATGCTCATACTTACTATCCAGGATTCCATCGGTGCAAAGTTCATCATACATGTCCTTGATTTCGGTATGACCTAGCTCTTCTACATGGCACTTAGTATAAAATCTAACATCTTCAACCAATAGAACCTTATTTGGAATAAGAGAAAATGTAGTTTTCTCATCGGGTTCAGATGCCACTTTGGGAGGTAAGGTATACTTCAGTGAGGGCTTCTCAATAGTCTCAACTACAACTGGTTTCTGCAACTTGGGAGCCATTTCAAACTTTGGATTTCTACCAATAAAATAGCTTAGGGTTTCAACTAACCAGAAAACGCTTTCGAATTAGTAAATACAGTGCAAATATTCATAACTAATATTGATCGGTTAACTTGCTTGAAAATGCATTTTAAGATTGTGTGAAAATACCTTGAATTCGCTCTGAAATGTTTGATCGCCTTTGATTTGCTTAGCTCTGCTCTTTGAAAACTAGTAAGTGTAAAATGACCGTATAAAGAACTTTAAATACACCTTTTACCTTATCGGGCTTTGTGTAGTTAGGTAAGATAAGCATTAAATGCATTTGATTACACTTTACCAACTAACTTCCTTATATGCTTTTACCGACTAGACATGTTGACTATATTTACCGACTTCACTGGTAAATCATAAGACTAGATACAATTCCAGAAATGTTAATACATCTTAGCTATGCAGATTCTGGAGTTATTTCCATGATTAAAATAGGAACTGTTAAGATCTAACCTTGTGAAGACGCAGTCCCTTCATACCTTTATTGATTAATTGGAAGTAGATGCACCTAACTCGGTATGTAAGGTGCTTTCTTCATAATTTGATCCATTTTCCTTCTTTTTCTAGATTTTCTATAATTTGATTCTTATCTCTTCAGTATCTCCTCTGGGTTGATCTCTGCAGTCTTTAGCCAGGTGTCCAACTTTATGACAATGAAAGCATGCCATTCTAGGATTTCTCCATGATCTCCGATTCTTCATTCCAAACCTTATCATATAGTTTGCACTTATATGTCCATACCTTCCACAACATTCACACCATATTCTTGTATTGTAATCCCATGGTACTGCAGTATATTGTCGATTGAGATTTGTGTGAGTTTGGTTGCTTCTATCATTTGCTCGGTGTGGAGACCACATGTAGTTTTTCTTCTTAAACCAGCACTTCTCAGTATTGTGTCCATATCTATTACAGTTTTTGCAAAATCCCTTGAGTTTTTCCTTCTGATAATTGCTAACAGACTTTGTCCTACATTGTTTAGATGTGTGACCATACTTATTGCAATTGTAACAATAACTATCAGACCTAGTGACATTCAGTAGCTTACCTTTTCTGATTCGGCACATGTTGGCAGTATGTCCTTGCTTTCCACAATAGTTGCAAATAGGCTTGTTATATTTCAACTTATCTTTGTTCCCAGCCTTCCTTGATGATTCTCCTTTCTCGGTGGTGTTGATTCCTTTGTCAGTAGAGTTGTTTCTTTGGTAACCAAGTCCGACAGATTTGTTGGGTGATCTTGTGTTTAGTTGCTCATCCAACATTCTTGACGCTTCATAACTTTTCTTCAGTGTTTCTTTTGACTTCTTTTCTGCTTCAAGTTCATCAGTCAATCTTGATAATTCAAGTTTCAATGCTTGGTTCTCATTTTCTTTTCGAGTTGCTTCATGATATACATGACCCAATTGATCAGATAGATTATGTTGAATTCCAGTCATCCTTGTGATTTCATCATCGTTTTCAGATACCAATGCTTCTAGCTGTTGTTTTTCTCTTCCATACCTTTTATGTTATCTTCAGCTGTTCTCAATGCATCAAGATTTTCAGTCATCTGTGTGCTGAAATACTCATGTTCCCTTCTCATTGCTTTAAGCTGATCATTCAGTGCTTTGTTCTTTTCTTTCAATTCTATAATCATTTCTTTAGACTCTTCTGATATGCTGTTCTCAGATGATGTCTCAATTTGTTCCACCAACTCTTGTGAGTCTTGTAAATCATCAAACAATCTTCTTCTTACTTTAAGTGATTTTTGCATTTGTCTCTGCATGTCTGCAATCACTTGGTTAGCATGATCCAATTCTTCTTGGAGATTCACAATTCTGCGTGATTGTTTATAGCCTTCTATTGATGGGATCTTTCTCTTTAGGCTGTAAAACCCTTTTCCAAGAGTATAGCTTTGATACCGATTGTTAGGTCCAATAATGAAAGCTAATGTACTGAGAGGGGAGGGGTGAATCAGTACTTCAAAACTTTTCTTCAAAAACAATCTTACTGATAAACATAAACTGTATATAGTTGATCTCATAATATATAAAGCTAAAACATAATTATAAAAATTACAACCATACACATTTCACTCCTTAACACAAAGATTTTGGTTATGCAAAAACTCTTCGTTAGAGAGAAAAACTATGGTGGGGATGGCACCCACAACTTCACTACTGCAATAATAAAGGTTGCTCGGTTAGAGCTACATGTTTAGCTATTTCTAATAGCTTACCCTATTAGGAGTATCAATATCTTTAGATCTACTTTGCTAAAGGATTTTTACAAACACTTTTACAAAATGTTGTACCTGGTTAGAGGCTTTACAATTTATAGACCTTGTTAGAGTCTTTTACCCTGTTAAAGGTTTCTAACACAACTCAAAATAATTCAATCAAAATCTTTTACAAAATATCTGCAACTTTACATCTGAAATGTTATAGCAGACTCTATGTACTCAATATGAAATTACCATGCTCATAGCATACCTCGGTAATTGATAGATCAACTCGGTGACCACTTCGGTATTCTCTGTCTCTTAAACTATTTTCTGAAAATCTTCTCGGTGACCTCTGAATACCTCTGTTCAATCATCACATCTTATCTTATCACAAGATTTTATCTTCAACTCACCATCTTTTTCTCTTCATCCTCTTAGATACTCAAATCACTCTTTATATAGATCTCTAAGGTGGTGATCTTGTTCATACATCGATTATACAAACATGTTTTATCGAATGAATAAACATAGAAATTATTTCATTGGATAAACTTCCTCAAAATCATACAAAATCTATAAGTGCAATTCCCTATGAAATAACGGTTCCCTGTTCTCTAATCTTGTAACACATTTCTACATATGTGTCTAGGTTCATTGAATCTGGTAACACATTTCCACTCAGTTCAGATTAACTCGGTGTACCTTCTTTGCTACTCAGTGGACATGGGAAATTTACTCGGTAGACAACTCGGTATATATCATCTCGGTGACTAGCCTTTCTTCTGTAACCGACACCCTTAGTGCTTACCGACTGAATCTTTCTGTAGTATTAACCGACTAGGGTATATAGGATGACTTTGAACATAAAACTAGTGACAACTTAGTAAATAGTAACATAATGTTCATGCTAACAATGTTGATGCTAATGATTCAAATGATGAATATGAACTTGTTGACGTTGACAATGATTTATCTAAATAATTTTCAAAAGCATTAATCCTAGCTACTCGCGATAGAAAAAGCGACTCATCATCAAAGCATGGTCCTTGTTTAGATATTGTAGTAGCTCCATCTACCATGCTCAAAGTTTCTCTTCTTGCATCTTGTCCACCTTCCCAAATGAATGTTCAACAGGATTGGGAGGTGGACGATTTTCTTGATTAGCTTCATTCATGTCATAGACTCTCTCTCTCTCTCTCTCTCTCTCTCTCTCTCTCTCCTTTCTTGCTTGTTTGTGGCAATCCTCTATTTGTTTCTCTATTCTTCTATTTGTTGTCCCTTGTGTTGTTTACTTGAGGACAATGCAAAGCATTGAGATCTCTTTTGGTCTCTTCCATGTTGACTCAAAAGACACATGCACTCTTCTTCCATTGTGGTTATACTTCCTTTGGGGGATGAGGTCAATTCAATGCAAATATATTTCATGATATACATTATTTATCATAAGAGCATACTGACCCCAGAGTTAGTAGAACCCTTATGTGTTTTGTGACCATTATCCTTTGATTTGTCCTTTCTTGTGAGCATATCATTGTGGTAATGCGCTTGTCTTTTAGATACCTAAAAGAAATTGCTTTTCATGAGGTGTATGCAATCACTTTAATGTGGGGGCATACACTCCACTCAATGTTTCACTTTTTGCACACACTATCACATATCTTGATACTCAAGTTACTTTGCAAAGTAAGCCTTTTTCTTGTAATTTGGTATTTTTATTTTTCATGACATAGTAAGAAAACATTACTAGGCTAGTAGTCATGATTATTTCTCTCTTTCTCTTATGATGTCCGTTTTATCTCAATATTGAAGTATTAAGATCCTAAAGTCCACTGGGATCTTGGTGTATCTTGCCTCTTGTATGTCTTGATGAAAGTTTTTCAATGCAAACCTTTGTACTTTATCAAGAGTATTCTTAGTCTCATACTCCCAATAAAGTGGGGGCTAAATGTAGCATCCTAAATTGTACTCCCTTAAAATTTTGTCCTTATTTTGGTCCCTCACCTTGGTGTTCATCTCTTGAGGCTTGATCGGAGCCCTGATTCTTCTCACACCATGCATAAAACTCATTTTCCTCAGCACCCATGCTTTCTCCCCCAATTTTCTGTGTCCTAGATTGGTCAGGACCAGAGCGCTAGTGCCTTGGTCCTCCCAAGGAAGGCCCAATTTGGGGCCCCTTAATGGTCATTTGAAATGGGCAAGAATCCCGATTTTGTGTTGTCTCACATTGTCAAAAAATTAAGTTGTTTTTTGACTAGCAAGTATAAAAAGGAGATCTACCCCTCTCGTTTTGATTTGAAAAAGCAATCACACATCCATCAAGAAATCAAGTATTAAAATTCAAGTGAGAAAGAAATCAGTCTTCAATCAAGAATTGGAACAAAAGTAAGGTCAAGATTCAAGCATTGGAGTTGACATTTATATTCTATGTTTTGTGAAGACTACATGAAACCCTAATTCCTTGTGAAGACAAAAAAAACTTCATAAAAAGGTATATCACTAGTCTTTCAGTAATTTTTTAGAATTTACATCAAAAGGAAATCATTTTCATTACAACAATTCATTTATATTTGATGGTTAATTCCAAACTGTAATTCTCACGACAGACTTTATTCACAGAGAAACAAATTCCCTTTTGAATGGAGAAAAGTTCGGAGGACTAGAGCAACGAGCATTCTGGTCCTGGCAATTTAGGATGACCATTTGGGAGCATATTTGAACACAAACATATTACTCAGATCTAGTTTCATGGCTCTGTCTGACGACTGTAGGTTACTATTTATGCATAATTACTCTAATTTCAACACATTTGGCCTAATTTCAATATTTTTCAGAATTCAACTTAAAAGAGGGAACCATTTTACAATTCAGTGAATCTAATCGGAATTCTTAGCCCTATCCTTGTTGATTTGAGGCTAGATCTATTAGAGTCACCCATTTTAAATGTAATTGGTATCTAAGCAAAATTAAGGGTTTTACTTCATCATTGGGTGAAACCTTGATATTTTCACCTTTACAGTTTAAGTTTTTGGCAATAATACTCATCAAATAGTAAAGACACAATGATTGTAAGACTTTGAATTTAAAAGTATGACAGGAGGCCTAAGTGAGCCCCAAATGTTAATGTTTATACGGGTATATCATAATTGAAAACACTCAAAAGTAAGAACAACTAGATACTCAAGTGGGTTGTTATTTCACCATGCCCAAGCAATAAAATATAACCAAAAAGTGGATAGATAGAGATCTGGGGGTACAAAAGTTTTCCCTTCTCTCTTTCCTAGGGAGGTATTTAAGTCAAATCCCCAAGATTTCCTATATCACTTAGAGGAGTACATGTTGAGTAACTTCATGGTGTGATATATATCCTTTGCACCAATCATATAATGTCAAAGGTTGGCCTCTAAATCACAAAAGGTGTTTAGTAGGGAACTCCTAGGAACACCAACACATTTAAAAACATGAGACATAAGTTCTTGAACCTAAGGTAGCAAGCTTGAATCCCTAATATCGAGTCCTGAATCACTAGGGACCTCAAAGATATGCTTGACATGTCATGATTGGATTGAGCTACAAATTTCACTCTTGCCCCTTTATATAGCTCATTGGAGATATGTGCTTGAGGTCGAATGTTGGGGTGATGAAATCCCCATGTTTTGCCTCAAATTGAAAATAAAAATGGGAAAAGTGTATGTCTTTCTCTTTCACCCAATGTCCCATGTGAAGGAAAGGGGAGAGGATACATATGCACACTTCTAGGGTAACACAGATTGTGCAAGTGCACTGGTCACGAAAAAAATCATTCATTAACCTTAGAAAACTGAATGTGAGCTAATTTAAAAATTAAAGACACAATGTTGCATTCACATATATGTTAGTAGTTCCAACTTTGAGCCTTCAACATAGGATAGACAAGTTGCACCACTTAGTTAGTCTAAAAGGTTAGATAAAATAAAAATCCTAATTTGAAATTAAATTTTTTTGAATGGAAAGTTTTCAAAAATGGAAACTTTTTAGAATATGGAAGTCTTTTGAAAACAATTTTTTTCAAAAATGGAAACTTTCCAAAAAATAGAAACTTTTAAAAAATGACTACATATATATATATTTTTTCAATATAAAAAGCACAAAAATAGAAAGCAAAAGTGCATGCATACCTGATAGACACACGGACAAAGAATTCACTTGTGCAGTAACAAAACCTACAAATGCATAACAAAATAAAAATATGCATTCGTCATTTTATGTCAAGAATCTCATGATGTTTTTTCTTGGGACAAGGTTTTGATCCTAAACTTTCCTAGAACACCCTTGAATTAGAATATGAAGTTAAACCGATAAGGAAAAAACAAATACCTTTGAACCTAAAGCTTGAACCACTCATGAAAAAGGAACTTTACAAGATTATTGGGGGTAGTATTATCTTTCCTATCAAACACACCTCCTAGGTTTCCAACCTCGTGCCTCTTGGGAGGAAGAATTGATAAATAAGGTTGTATGTAGATTGGCATGACTTGAGTAGAGTCTCATTCAAAGTTCACTATCCACTACCCTCTATGGAAAAAATCTTGCAAGTTTTTTAAGCTTTTGAGAAGTTTTCCTTGCTTTATGGTTATTCAGGTTATATTTTGGTGAAGGAAGAAGACCAATATAAGACAACCTTCACCACAAAATGAGGAAAAATGACCTATATGAAGATGCCTTTAGGTTTTTTCAATGTTGAGGCAACCTTTTAAAGAGCCATGGATATGGATTTTCAAGGCCTTATGAACAAACTTATGCTTGTATATTTAGATAATATCACTATTTTTTCCAAGCATGCACAAGAGAAATTTTCTCAAATGAGGGATTTTTTGATAGATGCAGGGAATATGATGTATTTATTAACCCATAAAAGTGTATTTTTTTGTTCATGAAGGTAAAATTATTGGTCATGCAACATCCAATCATGGTATCACCATTGATCCTAAAAGGGTAAGTACAATTTTGGCTTTTCCTCTACTAGCTCATAAGAAGGGTCTACAAAGTTTTCTTGGTAGGATCAATTTTATTAGGATGTTTATTCCAAATTTTGTTGATATTTTAAAATCACTGACTCCTATGTTGAAGAAGAATGTCCTTTCATCTTGATAAAATAAGGAAAAAGGAGTTTTGAAGGCAAAAAAAAAAGCACTAGCAACAAGACCTATTCTTATTAATCTTAATTTTTTTAAAGGTTTTACCTTATTTGCCTTTAGAAGTGTTGACACAATCTAAAAAATACTAGTGTAGAAAAATGATGAAGGATTGGAGTAGCCAATAGTGTTCTTTAGTCAAGGTCTAGAAGGGTATGAGATGTAGAAGTTGATGATCAACCACGGGAGACAAGATTCATCTGCAAGCAAATAACCTATCACACAAAAGAGATAAAGCAAATATTAAATGCTCTATAGCAACCAGAGAATTTTGCATTATTGCACAAAATAACATTGAAGATATGATTACGATGAATGAATGAATTCCTAGGCGCAAAAGACTTATGCTAACATTTGGACACTAAAGAAATGCAAAGTAGGAGCTAATTTACATTCTTGGTTAGGGTAGAGTAGAGTAAGTTTACTTTCGGTCTTTCCCTTCCTCTAAGTGTTGATGTGCATGTTTCCATTTGTTTTTTCCAGTTTTGTAGTTTAGTTGTTGCTATTCCATGCTTCTAGCAGCTGAGTTTAGGTCCGAGTCTAAGTTTTTCCAAGCCAATATGATGACTCTTATTCCCAATGGATTACTTAAGGCCACTAGTTCTACATGTTTAGCAGGAAAACATCCCTCAAAGGTCGCCAAAATGTTACCTATTTTTCACTTTCAGGCTGAAAATAGCCTCGCCCAAAGGTTTCAAGTTATATTCTTTAAGTTCCCAAATTTAGATTGCCAAAATGGAGGGAAATCAAAATTTAAATACTTAGGGAAAAAGTTCAAAGCAAAAGCATATTTTAAATATTATATTTTTTCATCTCCAAAAGGCACATTGAAAAGGAGTTGTGGAGGGAATACTTTTCAATATTTTCCACGTAACCCAAGTTCAACCCAAGCTTTATTGGAAGTCAAAAGGGAAAACTCAAAAATATGCATGGCTTTTAGGTTTTCTATGTGTTCATGTTAAGTTACCCTTCTATTTTTCCCTTTTCACCATAAGAAATAAAGATTTCTATGCAAGAAGAGTGGCACGCATGGGGAGAGTGGTTTTTTAGACATGCATCTAAATATATCTTCATTTCTAAGAGAAAGGGAGAGTTTGTTTAATGTATTTGCAACATTTAGAGATTTGGGCATGAAATTAGCATTATGACAACAAGAGGAACATGCAAAGCCCATGCATACCAATAGTTTAAGTCAGTCTTGTTCCCAATCATCTTCTGATTATTTCTCATAAAGAGCCAAGGTCATTTATATGTTCCTTGAAGAATCTTGATGGATATTGTTGTGTTATAAATAGAATCTTTATGAATTTTTTAAGTTGTGACAGTCCTAACAAAGGCTAAAGGGTTTTGATATTATTATATTTCTGTAGACTTTTCTTTGAAAAGCTTATATAGTCAACATTTTGAGGATATAATAATAGTGGTACTCAAACCCTCACTCTCCATTATGAAGATAAAAATAGAGTTTTGTATAGTGCAAAATAGAGAAGGTTCCTATTGGAATCGAGGAACATTGAGAGGGGGGGGGTGAATCAGTGTTATGCAATCTTTAACTTTATTAAACTATTCTTTCAATCACTTAATGCACATGAACAAAAGAAAGATACAATAACATAAATCAAACAACCACAACACCATAACACCAAGATTTTTGTATGTGGAAACTTGGTTAAGGGAAAAACCACGGTGGGGATGAACCCACGATATAAGTATACTCTGCAGAAGTAGAGAAATATTATAATTAGGGAATGCACATGCATTTAGGCATACTGCGTAGATCTCACTACTCAAAAATAGAGAGGCTCACTACCTACAACTCAAATACAAAGATTACAAATTATTTGAATTGATGAACAACATCTACAAATGTCAAAGTACAATTTCAATTAAGCTCATTACATGAATTTCATACACTTTATCTCTCACTGCTTTGTTACATTGTTCTGCTATAATCTGAATCACCAATCTTATCATGCAAATGTGAAACTACACATAATCAATTACTAATGCCTTCCAAACACCCAAACTGATAAAAACCATCTCTCTTATATATTTGCAATAAGAAATCATTTTGACTACTAGTCGGCTCAAGAACATTTAACACTTTATTCAAACATGTACAAACTGGTAGCAAAATATGAACTCAAATGCTAATGTGGACCAAAAGAATCGAACACATGATACCACATATGTTGGATAAACATCCTTGATCACAAAAACAATCACCAAAGTTGCTCCACTTAATCTGCATAAGGATTTATCATGCTAGTCGACTGCATTGCACTGTCAAACCAAAACTCGATACACCAGACCTACTAACTTGTACATCAATAATCACCAGAGGCTAAAATTCTAGGATAAGGTATCCCAAACATCCATCTAGCTTCCCTCTAATATGAAACACAAAATGTTAACCCGAAACAAAATACTAACCAAAATACCAAACACTGTCAAATACTTTGTTCTAAGCTTGCTGGTCTTAAACCAATCTTCAATCTGACTTCTGGTATGAGAAAATCATTCACTATGGATGGGTACATTGACTTGGGTTTCCATCAATAACAACACCGAATGAACTGAGTAGTGTCTCTTGCCAACAATCTCTCCCTTTGGCATTGATGACAACACTTAGTGAAAAATGACTAAGTGTCGGAATCAGTACCACCTATATACACACTGCAAAACTCAAAAACTCAAAATCTCCCCCTGAGATGATTATTACATTTTTCACTACCCTACACTCTCCCTTTGACATCAATGGTAAAGGCAGGGATTGACAAGCCAAAATTTCATACAAAACTCTATATATAGCAACATATGTACACACACAACATATCTAACTTACACGAACTTAAATATACAAAAATATTCTTCAATGAATTCAAATGACTATCCCAACCTTTCTTGAGGGCTTCCAAAACTAAGATGAGACCACTGAAGAGAAATGCCTACATCTCTGTTGACTAAAGACCTGAGGGGTCATGAGTGGTCAAGACATCTTGGGCTTCCTTTAAATCACTAAGCATTGCATCTAACTTAGGAGTGATTAGAATCCAAAGCTCACCAACTCTATCAACAATCTTGTCCTTATCATGGGTCAAGCTCTTGATTTTGTCAAGTAATGATACAACTTGACCTTCTCGAATGGCCACCAAAACAGTCAAGGGATCAAAGGACTGAGAAATATTTTCCAATTGCTTTTCATTCTCCTTTATCTTCTTCTCAATATCTTCAAAAAATTTGAAAGATAATGAACAAGATTTGTAGACATTGCCTCCTTTAGAATAGGCATTTTGAATACTTTTTACACAAGTGTCTAAAAAACTCCTATCATAAGAAATCATCTTCTTTAATTCACTGAATCTTTTATCATTAAATTCATTCTAGACCTTAACCTCTATTGACTTCTCTAAAGATTCAAAGTGAGTATTTACTGAGTTGATTAAGATCTTCAACTGACCGAAGGGAGTATCAGATGAGTCCTTGACAAATGTAGGCATTATCTTCTCCAAGATACCGGATGCAAGACCTAGCAGCTCACTGTCCTCCATGTGAGTTTTTAGGATCTCCTCTCTTGCCTTGGCTTGTGCAAAAGATGCAAACTTCTGTTTCTAGATGGGAGAAAGTGTGGCCAAATTGATAGGCCCTTGAATCAATTCTGGATCATCCAAATCTAGTTTATCTTGCTCTAAGAATTCCTTCACTGCCCCTGTAGTGTCTCTTTCTTCAACTTTGATTTCAATCTTCTTCTCCTCAATCACTTTATCTGCTTCTTTCTCTGTCACCTTTACTATCTCCACATTTGTTTGGACTGGAGGATTAGAATCCTCAACTGCATCCTACACTTTTCCATCTTTATTCATCTCCTCTTCAACTCTTGTTTCTGGAACATAAGAAACATTGACTTCAACTTGCTTAGCATCCGAAATGGATGTATCGTCACAACCACCTTGCTCTACTCCCGAGACAACATCAAATCTATGCTTTTCAAGAATTGCCTTCAATATCTTCTCTATCTCTTTCACCAGTTCATTTGTCTTCCCAATCATAAGCTTATTCACCCTTGTTTTGCTTATGAACTCCCTTTTTTCTTCCTTAAATATATGATTCATCTCTTCAATTGCTATAAAAAGGGCATAGAATTATCAACACTTTCTCTCTAAGTCTTTCCTCCTTACCATTGGAATTGACTCTCCTCATCTCTAAGAGATTATACAGGATTTTTGAAATCTCAAACATGATTTCTATAAGTGCCCTATTGAATGTATTCAAGTATTTTATTGTGGCTTCTTCCAATATTCTCTTCTTAGCATCATCAAATTTATCATAAAACTCAAAAAGTGTCTTTAGGTTACCTTCTACAATGATGGCTTTTTCTACATCACTAACAAACATACCAAATTTATCTCTCTTTATTTTCTTACTTGCCTTCTCTTCACCTTTTGCTTTAAAAAATCTTGTTGCTTTGGTGCCCTTTGTCTTGGTTTCCTTCATAGCTTCATCAGATTCAGTTTCCTCATCATCTTCAACTATTTCATATTCTCTTGAATTCTTATCCTTGTTTCTCTTTCCTTCCTTACCACATGATTTAACTTGATTTTTCTCATTGCCGGCTGGCTTAGCAGAATCAGAGGAGGGTGCAGAGCTTCTGGTTTTCCTTGGCTTTCTTGGAGATGCTCCCGAAATAGTAGATTTTGCCTTGGTGGATTTTTTCTCTTCTGCTTGTTGAGATCTCTTCCTGGCCCCCCTAACAGCTTCCTTGGTAATACCAATGATCTTTGCATACTCCTCAACTTCTTTCTTGACCTTCCAGACTATCTCAAGTTTCTTGAATTGACTATGCAACTATAGATTTTTCTCTTCAAATGTAACAAATACCTCCTCAGAGGTGTCTATTGGCTTGCTCAAGAGATGTTGAGCATACAACTCTAGAATATGCTCATCTACCTCATACCCCATGGGCATGATCCAAACTATCCTAGGATCTACTGCTTCCATCAAGCATTGATTAGTATCAACCATGAAGCATATTGAGTCCTTATACTTATCAACAATTGATTTAGGGATCCTTTCCCTATCCTACATCATACCTTGGAAGTTCTTGAAATAGCCCCAAAGAGTAGTTTTCTAGGCCTTACTATCATCAATACTATATAAAAGTTCTCTGATTTGAATAGCTACTGGTCTGTCATATGCCCATTGAACATTCCCAATTCCTAGAACCTCATTCATAAAGAAAAAGAATAAATACAAGATCAAAGTACCATACTTGAAAGTGTTCTTGTCCTGCTTTATCTTTGTCATATTTTTCATTAGCTCACTCTGCAACAACTCACATAAGTCATATTGTTTATTTTCCTTGACCATCTCATAGGATACATAGATTGTAGTACCAGATATAGAGTTCTCCCAACTGGAGTGATAGATATTATAAACAATCACCATAAAAGAAAATTTTACATCATACTCAAGTATATCATTGATTGTCATTGCTCTTTTATCAAATTTTGATCTAGTTGTGTCATTGATGAGCTGGTTCTTCATGGACTTTAGTGTGGGCAAATCATTAGATGAGCATAGACTAGTTACGACCCTGATGGAATTCTTGGTGATCTTAATTGTCTTTCTCAACCACATAAATTCATCATGCATTTGGCTCAAAACATACCGGACCCATTCATTTTCATTGAACAATGGGAACATGACAACTTGAGCAAAGTTTTTTCTCCTCCAACACTTTAAATTCTGGTTTAAGCCTGAAATCACTTCCTAACAGTTGCTTGGAGTATATATTTAACCTTTGTGAGATCCCTAGCTCCTCAAGATTTGCATGAATGTATACCCTAATGTCCTCGACATGAAGAATGCCATATGATACAAAGGAAAATGCACCCAAGGGGTCTACCTCAACAAATTTAATGAATGTTTCTTGAATTTGGGGCGAGATCTCTCAGTGATATCAACAAACAATGGAGTATCCATTTAAAAAATTCAACTTGAAAAGTTTCATAGATAAATACCTTTCTTGCTAGATTAGGGTTTCACATGGAAATCTTCTCGCAGTTTTGATCTCTGGGAAATATGCTTGCAGAGCACTCTTAACCTCTTTCTCTTCAAACACAAAGTGATAAATGACAAGGTTAAGTTGCCTTTTATCATATGTACACTTAATATTTCCATGCAATAAATTCTCTTGCTATAAACCTACCGGATACCTTGTCTTCTCAGACCGCTTTACAAAAATTCATTTGCGGATCTTCAAAATTGTTTGATTTCTTTCAGATATCAATCCAAATTATTTGCAATACCCAATACAACTTCTATCAGCCTGTCAAGATTTAGGCACCAACCACTAGCAGGGGGAAATAAGATTTTCTTGAAAATTCCCCCTAGGCCAGAGGCCTTAAATTGTTTCCCAGAGGAATTTCCAACACCAAATTCAGGTGCGGACCCATTCATTGCATCAATATCACTCTTCTTCATCCATGTCTTCTTCATTTGTTTCCTGATCTCATCTATTTTCCCTTTACCTTTATCATCTATCTGCACACTCTTGTTCTTGTCTGCCAGACCCTTCCTATTCACATTATTACTTCTACAGAATCTTGCAATGTGACCTGATTAGTTGCAATTGTAGCACACAACATTTCTCTATCCATACTTGTATTTCCCTTGATTACCTCTTGATCTTCATTGATTAGAAATGTGTCCAAACCTATTGCATACATAACATCTAACATTCCTTCTATTGAAAGAATTATTCATCATACTTCTGCATTCACTTGACTTATGTCCATACTTATTACATTTGAAACACTGACTGGAGAAAGATGGGCCATTTTGATTCATTATACTTTTGCATTGAATAAATTTATGACCAAATTTATTGCAAACAAAATAGTTACCATTAAAAGATGGATACTTTTGAGCATTAAATTGTTTTACTGAAGACCTTCTAGATTTGTTCTTCTAATTAGGATTGCTTTGACCAGATCCAGAGCTTTCACCTTTCTCAAATCTAAGACGTTGCTTGTTATCTACCCTCTTTTGGATTTCAAGTATTGCATCAAGTTTGGATAAGCAAATCTTGAACTTCTCCTTGTACTCATTTGTAGTCACAAGTTCATTCCTAAGAGTAACAATCTACTTTTCAAGTTCTTCCTCATTGTGTTTGGATTGCTGCAAGTTAAGCTTCAGTTGGCCAATATCACAATCAAGTTTGTAGCATTCATCAGATCTTTCTTTCAAGGAATGATTAATATTCTCCTCATTCTTCTTTCTTCCCTCAATTTCCTTGGTCAACCCCATCACTATAGATTCCATCTCATGTTTTAGGATTGCATTATGTTTTGCGAGCTTCTCACATTCTTCTGTCTTCTCTTTCAAGGCTTGACTCAAGTGACCATCTTACATGCTTTTGCTTTCTTTTTGCTTTATCTGATCACAAAGTTCCTTTCTCTTTTCCCTAGACTTGTTTAGTTTCTCTTTCAATGATTGAATTAAATTTTCAACATCCTTAAGTTTCACCTGCAACTCTCATACTTCAATTTTGGACTGATCAAAATCGTCCAATGCAACTAGAATTTGTTGATTAAGACTACCAAAATCCATTGAATCACTTTCCTGAATCTTCCTCAAGCTGTTAAACTTCTTCCGAGGAACCAAGCTTTGATACCAATTGTTGAAATCAAGGAACACTGAGAGGGGGGGTGAATAAGTGTTTTGCAATATTTAACTTTATTAAATTATTCTTTCAACCACTTAATGCATATGAACAAAAGAAAGATGCAAGAACATAAAGCAAATAAAAACAACACCATAACACCAAGATTTTTGTACATGGAAACCTGGTTAAGGGAAAAACCACAGTGGGGATGAACCCATGATATAAGTACTTTGTAGAAGTATATAAATGTTACAATTAAGGCATGCACATGCATTTAGGCACACTGCCTAGAGCTCACTGTTCAAAAAGAGAGAGTCTCACTACCTACAACTCAAATAAAAATATTACATATTATTTGAACTGATGAACAACATCTAGAAATGCCAAAGTACAGTTTTGGTTAAGCTCATTACATGAGTTTCATACACTTTATCTCTCATTGCTTTGTTACTCTATTCTATAATAATCCAGATCACCAATCTCTATCCCATGCATGTGAAACTATGCAAAATCGATCACTAACGCTCCACACACCCAAAATGATCAAAACCATCACTCTTATATATCCACAACAATAAATCATATGGAATACTAGTAGGCTCAAGAACATTTAACACTTTATTCAAATGTGTACAAACTGGCAGCATAATCCAAACTCAAATGCTAATGCAAACCAATACAATCAAACACATGCTTCCATATATGCCGTCTAAACATCCTTGATCATAAAAATAATCACCAACGTTGCTCCACTTAATCCGCATAAGGATTTATCATGCTAGTTAGTCGTATTGCACTGTCAAACCAAAACCTGATACACCAAACCTACTAGCTTGCACATCAATCATCACCAGAGGCTAAAATTATGGAATAAGGTATCCCAGACATCTATCTAGCTTCCCTTTGATATGAAACACAAAATGTTAACCCAAAACAAAATACTAACCAAAATACCAAACACTATCATATGCTTTGCTCTAAGTTTGCTTGTCTGAAAGCAATCTTGAATCTGACATCTAGTATGAGAAAACCATTCACTACAAATGGTACATTGACTTGGGTTGACAACAATGACAACACCGGATGACCTGAGCAGTGTCTCTTGCCAATAGGTCCTTATCATTTAACAAAATCATTATATGTTTTATGAAAATCTATGGAGGTTTTTAGATTTTGGAAGCACCTCATGACATGATAGTCTATGAAGACCAATAAGAAAAGGGAGAATATAGGTTTGCAGATTTGGAAGTTCCAAAAGCCATTATAGAAGCCCATCAGGGAAAATACACAATCTGTCAATAAGAGAAGTGAGATCAAATGATAAAGCTTTGAAGAACTTTGATGCAAATGAGTGGTGTAGGAGCACCTCATCAAACCCTTCAAGATGACATGACAAACATTGATAAGGGAGGATAAGGCATTAACAATGTCTTTAGGATGTTTTATCTAGGTTTTTAATCATGCATTATATGTTTGTAATAATGAATCCCATCTTGTGAGCCAAACTCCTATTTTGGCATTTCTATGAGCCAATTAAGACTTTTGGACAATAGGGATCCAATGTGTTGGTTTTGAGTGTTTTAAGATGTTTTAGGAAGGGTTGAACTTGACCCAAGGCATTAGGAGGCGAAAGATGACATTTTGACAACTTTTGCAAAAGTTGTCAAAAGTTGTCATGAGCAACTTTTATGCACTTTTTGCATTTTGTAATTTGAAACTTCTTTAATGGCTCTAACCTCTTGATTTTTGGTTGAGAGAATTTGAGGAATGGTTTATACACCTCGGGGATCCAATTTACAAGGGGGTGATTGTACGGAGAAGAATCCTAATGCAAACAAACCAATAAAATTCTGAGTTTTCCTGCAATTCCAGAGTTTTTGGTTCGTGGTGTGATTCTGTACGAATTGGGAACCATTCCCAATTATGTGATTTGAATTGAGAGGAGAGTTGAATCTATTTTGGTTTCAATTTGGAGACTTGATTGTGTGTTTTTCTCCTAATATTGAAGTTTTGCTGTAGGTACCCAGAAAACTAGGGTTTACCTTGGGTTTTTCCTCATTCATGACCATATCTTGCACTTTACCAATCTGAGGCTCATGAGATTTGGTGAAAGGAAAGTATGGTAAATTTATTTTATATTTCTAAGAGTTTTTTGTAGGAGGAGCAAGGGAGAGAAGTGTTTGAAGCGACCCTAGGTAGACATCTCTATGTGGCTACCTAGACCTTGAACAAACAAAATCACCTTGTGTGCAAATGAAGATGCTTCCAAGCGTGTAACCCTGGAATCCCTGTTGGTTTATGTTTTCCAATATGCCAATGGGATTATAACCCACCAATTCATTCATCTGAACATAGTTGTTTCACAAAAGATACCTAATTAGCCCTTCTGAGATAGTCAAGTTCCTACTGGCAAAGACCTTTATTTTCTAGACCTTGACCCTTCCTTTTGGGGACTTGTATAACTTTTAAAAAAGGGTGTCTGAATCCATAATTTTTTTACCAAGGTGTTTGGAAAAATCTGAACTGAAGGTCCCTTTACCCGCCAAATAGGGCTACAAGCGACTAGGCCTAATTGAGTGAGTTTCTTAAGGAATGAGTAGGTACCTTTACCGGTGCTTTGTTTGAACTTGGGGAGTTTTGTATGACCCAAAACCGATGTGAAACTAATTTGTAACCCTTGGGGGTACCATGGAGTGTGTTGTAGAAAGATACCCCTAATTGAGTAAGAGAGGGTCTTGGAGATGTTGAGAAGATTGTACTAAAGTTGTAGAGCCTTGCATTGATAGGATCCCATCCATGTGTTAAGGGGTCAGTGTCATACATTTGGTGGTGTTTGGCAGGTAACAAGGAGGACTCTGCATCAAGTGGTATCAAAGCTAGTAACAACTTTGGTACAGAGATAGAAAATTGAGAAATGCCAGAGGGACAAGAAGAAGAGGTCCCTAGAGGAGCAATCACCAACATGGAATTGGCAAAGATTGTAAGAGAGTAGGACATTGCTTGCAAGGCAATGGAGAGGGAGCTAGAGAGGTTGAGAGACATAGTAGATGGAAAGGAAGATGGAGGCACTGGTAGTTGTGATGAAGGGAATGAGGATGAGATCCCTATGCTAGAGGAAGAGGTGATTCCTCCTTACCAGAGGCACTTTCTTAATACCCTCAAATCCATGGAGAGGAGAACCATGGAGCAGAAGATTGATTCACCAACTTTCACCGGGAAGATGGAACTAGATGTTGTGATGGATTGGATAGACTCCCTATCTAGTTTTTTTGAGTGTGAAGAAATTCTAGGACACCAAAAGGTGAAGATTGCTAAGTCCAAGTTGAAGGGAGAAACCCTAACTTGGTGGAAATTTGTCCAAGAGGAAAGAGAGAAGGACAGTAAGCCCAAGATTGTTTCTTGGAAGAGGATGGTTGCCTTAATTAAAGAGGCCTATGTACCCAAAGACTATGAAATACAACTCCATAAGAGGAGACAAAATCTCAAGAAGAAAGAGATGGATGTGAACTCATATACAGAGGAGTTCCAAAGGATATGCATGAATTCAAAAAAAAAAGAGGAAGAGAGTGAGAAAGTTGCCCGGTACTTGAATGGATTAAGGTACAACATTCAAGAAGAATTGAACCTTCTTAGCCCGGATACCATTGGTAGATGCCATCAACTTGCTATCAAGGTGGCAGAGAAGATCAAAAGGAGACAAGAGAAAAATTATAAAGGAAGAGGAAGACAACAAAGGGATGGAAGAAATTTTTTCAGAAGCAAAGGAAATGGCGTTGGAAATCAAAGTAAAATTAGTCAAGACAACACTAAAGGAGAGAGCAGTTCCAATAACAATGGAGAATACAATCAGAGAGGTAATTTCAGAGGAAAAAGACCACCATTCAAAGGGAGATCTCAAGGTAGAGGTCCAATCAGACGTTATAACTACAATCAAGGACACATGGCCAATATATGCCCGGAGAAGCCTAGTAGTTCCATAGGAGAAAGAAGAAGTAACTTGATTTTAGAGGCTGATTGCTAAAGTGTGGCAAGTGCAAACACATACCAAAGTATCAATACCCTTGACAGTTATGGATACCCTGAAAGAGGTGAAGCCTTGATGATCAAAAGAGCAGTAACCACCATGAAGATGTCTGATAGAGAACCCCCATAGAGGAAATCTCTATTCAAGACCACTTGCAAAGCAGGTGGAAAAGTCTGCAAGGTCCTAATAGATTCTGATTCAACTGAGAACTTTGTGTCTCTAGAGATGGTGGAGAAACTGAAGTTGAGGAGGCTACCTCACCCTTTCCCCTACAAGGTCTCATGGCTCACACAAGGACAACAAGCTGTTGTGGAAGAGCAGGCTTGGGTAGAATTCCAGATTGGAACCTATAGAGATAAGTTGATGTTTGACATTGCAAAGATGGATGCTTGCCATCTCCTATTTGGGAGACCATGGTAGTTTGATTTGAAGGCACAACATGATGGTGCTAGAAATACATATTCCATTACCAAGGATGGTAAGGTAATTGAGTTGCTACCTTTAATGGAGAGTGAGGAGGAAACCAAACAAAAGGAAGCCAAGGTGTTGATATTAGGAGGGAAGCAGTTCATGAAGAACATGGAAAATGAAGGAATGGTCTGTTATGCCCTTATCCCTATTCCAACATCAACAAAGGTGGAGAGGTCTGAGGATAATAAAGAGGACAAATTGAAATTGATTGACCCTGCAGTACAATAGCTACTAGACAAATACAAGGGTGCCATCTCTGATAGCATGCCAAGGTCACTACCTCCCATGAGGGACATAAACCATTGTATAGACCTTATACCTGGATCCACATTGCCTAATAAAGCAGCATACAAGCTCACACCAGATCAGAATGTTGAGATGGCAAAACAGGTTGAAGAATTGTCAGAATCCGGACTGGTTGGAAAAAGTTTGAGCCCATGTGCAGTCCCTGCAGTCTTGGCACCCAAAAAGGAAGGCACTTGTAGGATTTGCATCGATTCAAGAGCTATTAACAAGATTACTATCGAGTATAGGTTTCACATGCCTATGATTGAGGGTTTGCTAGATTGTTTGGGGGGTGATAGATATTTTACAAAAAATGATTTAAAAAGTGGCTATCATCAGATTAGGATTAGGCCAGGAGATGAATGGAAAACTAGCTTTAAAACAAATGAGGGGTTATATGAGTGGAAATTCATACCCTTTGGCTTATCCAATGCACCTAGTACCTTTATGAGGTTAATGAATGAAGTCTTAAGGGATTTCATAGGGAAATTTGTTATAGTCTACCTAGATGACATTCTAGTTTTCAGTCAAACCAAAGGAGAACATATAAAGCATGTAGACCTGGTCCTAAGGAGATTATATGAAGAACACTTAATTATCAACTTGGAAAAGTGTTTCTTTATGAAGGAAGAGATCATTTACTTGGGATTTGTGATTGATGAATACTAAGAGGGGGGGTGAATTAATATGCCAAAAATCTTTGTACTTAAACACTTAAATAGTCTGAAGATGAACCCGTAAAATAGTTTAATAGACATACCGGTTATTACACATGCAAACCAAAATGCAAATAAAGCATTCACCCACAAAAGCAATAGAACCATAACACAAGATATTTGACGTGGAAACCCAAATGGGAAAAACCACGATGAGATGGAACTCACAAGTCACTATCTACAGAATAGAAACCAGACCAGTTAAGGTCAGACTGGTTAAGGTCTTACAATGTTCTTCACTAGAATAGATCTTGTTAGGAATCTCAATCTCTGTTAGGAGATAAGTCCGATTAAAGACTACCTTGCTAGAGGATTTTAGATTCATAGAGGTGAACCACCTTGTTAGAGGATTTTACAAAGGCTTTTGGGCCTACCCGGTTAAGGGCTATAGACTTGTCAAAGATGTGAGTAATCAACAAGTGTTTGATCTATCTAATAACACAAACTGCTTGGTTAGATCCAGTATTGCTCATAGTTAATGCATTCCAGCATTACTTCAGTCTTCTCTATCTCTCTCTCAGTTACAGCTTGATCTTCTTAGATAAGATCGCTCTTAAAACAACTCTACAACCACCTTAAACCCTAGCATGACATTAACCTTTTCAGCAACAACTTAAAAACCCTAGACATGATGTCCTTTTAAAGGAATTTGATTTCATGTCAGTCCAATAGGATTACATTACAATTTACTAGGCTCAATGAATCTAGACATACTTAGTAACACGACACAAAAAGCACCGTCAGTGTGTCAGCACCGTCAAACAATCGGTGGATTGGTAACTCATCAAAAAATGCCGATTGGTAACTCATCACAGAGTATTACCGGTTCATACAAAATACCGGTTGCCGGTTTGACAAAAATGAAGACTAGTAAGAATGTGTTGTGCCACTTTTCTCCCTCATACTGCTTGAGATCAACGAACCGCTTGGGGTTGACATGCCGCTTCAGACCGGGAAACACATTCTACAAAATCACCAATAGTCTAAAGACTAGAATACAACATACCGGTTGGAACAGATACCGGTTGAGCTCTAGCTCATACATATAAAGGGGATCTCAATGCAAGTGTGTGTCCATCAATGACAATCACAACATAAACATCAAAAATACCAACAATCTCCCCCTTTGGAATTGATGGCAACACTTAGAAAAATAAAATTTTGACATCTAAGTGTTTTACAACAAAAACATGCCTTTAACAAAATTGCTCCCCCTAAGCATATACACTATCCCTTAATCAATACAATGTATAGCAATTTTGCATATAAAGCATAAACATTGAGATATCAGAGCATATAGCATATATCAAAATTTTAAAACAAGATACTTCTCCCTATTCTTCTCCAAAATAGATAGAGTACTTCTCCCCCTTTGCCAACAATGACAAAGTACCACTGAACAACCCTGTTTCCATTTGATATTAAAATAATAAAAGTTTATGACAACAAGGAATAATACTTGTCAAAAACTGATTTATAGTCCTATAAAAATTGTTTTATGGATAGAGACCAAGACTCAAGTAGGGAGGTGGCCACTTCTTTCTCTGTTTGCATCTGGGATACTTGTTCTTCCATGGCATCAAATATTCTCATCTCCTGCGTAACTGTTAAGGCATCCAGGTTCAAATAACACTTCTGAAGAATTTGTAGTCATGGAAGTAAAACTAGTTGTAGCTCCTGCAAATCCCTTGACCGTGTACTGATCTCTTGCTCCATCTTGGCTGACTAGATCTAAAATCGGTGAACGGTTTGCCCATAAGTTGCAAAGGAATCATAAGGAGGCTTAAATGTGCTCAAGTGGGACTGTAAGTCCATTTGAAGCTTTTTCTTCTTAGTTAGCACATCATCGCAGAATAGATGGGGTTGACAGATTTTGCTTAGTAGCAAGTTTCCCTCATCCAAAGCATCCCTTATATCCTTTTGGTCTTTCAGAAGTTCAGACCGGAGCTCATTCAACTTTTTCACCAGAGCAATGTTAAGAGCCTTTTGATGCTCTTTCTTGACATTTGCCTCAACTGCTTCTTCCAAGCTCTGCACTTGATCATCCACTACAGTACATAGTAGTTTGAGCTGTGCTAGTGATGATTCAGTGTTAGGAAGATTGGTAATGAGGATCAAACCGGTAAGGGTGTCTACAGCCTCTTGAATTATGTCTTGCTCCTTTTTCCTTTGAATGACTTCAAGGCACTCTTGAGCAACCTTGATGCTCTGCATAAGATCTGACTGACTTGCAGACTGGAGATCGATAGGACTTGAGATATCATCCTGTTTGGCTTGACTCCCGGTTGCCTTCGGAGTCTCCATCTATGTGCTCTTCATAGCTTCTGCTACCTTGTCTGCTTCTTCCTTCTTCCTTTTCTCTACTTCCTTCTTCTATTCTTGTGCTTTGTCTTCCTCTTCTTTCTTTTTCCTCTCTGTTTCCTTCCTCTTCTCCTATTCTTTCTCTTCCTCTTCCTTCTTCTCCTTTTCTTCCTCTTCCTTCTTCTTCTTTTCTTCCTTATCCTCTTCTTCTTTCTTCTTCCTATCATCTTCTTGCTTTTTCTTCTCTTCATCTTTTCCTTTCTCCTCTTCCTCTTCCTCTTTTCTCTTCTCTTCCTCTTTCTTCTTTTTCTCATCTTCATCCCTCTTCTTCTTCTCTGTCTGTTCCTTAGCCACTTCCTGTGTGTCCTTGGCTTGCTCATTGCCCTGTTCTGCTTGTTGCCCCTGTTCTGTTTCCCCAGAAGGTATGTCCTGAGTGACATCTTTTGTGTCCAGTGCATCGACATCAATAGTGTCGATTGGTTCTTCAACCAGGTTTCCTTCTTCATCAAAAACTTCATCCGGTTTGGAAATAACTGGTTCTTTTTCCGCTTGGAGGTTGGCCATTCGTGCTTTGTGAGAATTGATAGCATATTCCATATGTCGATGAGTGTCTTTTTCAACATCATCAATTCTCCCCTCTAACAGCCAGAGTCTTCTTCTCCTTGTGAAGAAGAGTCCTTTATTCTGATCCAAAACATCAAATAATTCTGAATTTCAGAGGTCAGGAAAGTACTGTGCAAAGACTTTCTCCCTAATCTCCCGTTCTTTTTCAATGGCAATGTGCCATTTATTATCTAATGCTTTATATAGAGAATCCAGTGTCTGAGATTTAATCTCTGATGGCGACCGACCATTTTTACATAAATAAATAATGATTTCTTGTAATACTTCTTCTTTCTCCTCATCACTAAAATCATCATAATATTCTATTAAATCATGAAGTAGTTTTCTCCTAATATTCTTTACTGTCCTTTGAAAATGTGTCAAAGGTTTGTATGAGGAGATATCAATATTTACCGGTGCGGATGCTACCGGTTCATTCTTCTTCATTTTCTTTGTCTGTCTAGCCTTCTTTGGCTTTTCATCAAACTCAGTCTCTTCAGAGTCTGGTTCATTTGACTTAGTCTTTCTTTTTCTTTCAAAGACTTTTTCCGGTGCCACTTCCAGTTTCTTCTTTGCAGGTGACCGCTTGGTCACTCTTGGAGTTGCAGTAGTAGCCGGTGCCGATGCTGCAGGCACTGCCTTTGCTTTTTTTGCAGCCGGTTCTTTTCCTTTCTTAACAGAGGGTTCCTTGACCGGTGCAATCCTCTCCAGATAGGTTCTGGTCCTCTTAGCCTTAGGATCAAGAGGCGAGGCAATAAGGGTTGAGGCATACCCTTCCAGCATATCATACATCACCTCATAGCCCATTGGCTCCACTTCTTCCATTCTAGGCTCAACAGCCTCCATTAGGCATTTGTCCACCTGGATGGTGAAACAGATGTCATCTTCATATTTCTTAACGATGTCACCTGAGATCCTCATTCTTTGACTCATCTTCCTTCTGAACTCATCAAAATATTTGTTCAGCACATCAGGGTAACTGGTTTTGATAGCTTGAATGCTTTCCTTGATCTGCTTGGTTACCGATTGGTCAAGAGACCACTGGACATCTCCTACTCTAGGAAAGTAGCCTTGAAAATAGAAAAACAACCCAACCAGTAGTTGTCCGAACTTGAATCTTAGTGCATTATCCTATTTAATCGACTTTAGATTAGACAGGAGTTGCCTCTGCATACCGGTGCATAGGTCAAATGATGTGTCCTCTTTAATCATCCGGTAAGCGGCATTTACCACTGCGGCAGATACAGAATTAATCTTGCTGGCCGAGAATGTTCTATAGCCTATCACCATGTAGGCGTATTTCACCAGATCATCCTTGATAGGATTAATTGTCATACCTCGTGAATCACTTGTTGAACCAGTGAGCTTGGCCATTTCTGTTTTGCTTACCATTCTTAGGGCTGGCACTTCCCCTGTGTTGCAGAAACCGGTGACTGCATGAATTGTCTGTGGCATGATGTCATGCATCCTCTCTAGGTACATCTTGTCACCATGGACTCTACTCAAAATGATCCTGATATGATCCTCCATAAAATCTTCTAGAAAGTATACTGCATTATGGAGTTTCTTCTTCTCTAGGATACTAAACTCTAGTTTGATTTTCTTGTCCTTTCCGCAAAATAAACCTAACTGGGTGTGAATAGCTAAAGACCCTAGGTCTTCTATTTTGCAATCAATATAGTCTGAAATTCCCTCTTCAACTATGACTCCAGCCGAAACTTGTGATAAGGCATTATATTTAGACTTCCTTTGAATGAAACTTTTCGACTCAATGGATGTACTAGAATTGGTATGAGATGCAGAAGCCATTGTAAAGTATTTCAAGAACACAAAAAATAACTTTAAAATGCAAATTTAGGGCTTCCCGATTCTGCTTCACTCCACTCTCCGTCGGTTGCCAAATCACCGCTTTGTGTTCTCCACGACCGTTTGCAAACTGAATTTGAATCACCTTCAAGATTATTCAATTTCTTGAAATCTTAGCTCAAATCACCTTTTCTTCGCTCTACACTTTGAAAAACTTCTCTTCGCTCAAAAATAGATAGTGAGAAATGATTTGAAATATGCTTTTATACATGTCTCTCACCTACCACCATTAATGCTCCTCTATTAGGGCGTAAACCCTAATTTGCCTTTTTACCATTTCTGGTCTTCTGCCAAGCGACAGGTATCGCATATCGGTTAAGGTCTTTTACCGGTGTAAATTGAGGTTTGAAAGGATTTCGCCATTTGCTCCCCCTAAGCCTTTTGAGGCTTAATTTGCCGGTTCTGATATTTCCACACTAGGTGCAGAAACCGATTCCTCTTCCAACATTGTTGGTTTCTTCCTCCAGGTTTTGTTCATGTCCATTTGAACTATTTCAACATCAATTTCTCCTTCCTGAGTGACCGGTATATCATCAGATATACTCTTTCTGCTTCTGCAGAATCTTGCAATGTGACCCGGTTTGTTGCAGTGATAGCAAACCAATCCAGGTGCTCTCCAAGGTCCATTGTTCATGTTTCCATTCTTCCTTTTGCATGTTACAACAGTGTGACCATGAACATGATAGATCATACAATTTTCTCTCCATCTAGTTGCTGCTTGATGGCCACTGCTTCTTGACTGATGATTGAAGACATTAAACTGGTTGTGGTTCTGGTTCATAAAAGGTTCAGGACCAGTTCCTTGGGTCCTTTGAGGATATCTTCTAGTGTTATCCATCACAGACCTACATTCAAATGCTCTATGCCCAAACTTGTTACATGCATAACAATGACCATTGAACTTATTGGATCTAGGTACATTGTTGATAAAGTAAGGAAAATTATTGTAGGCCTTGCTCCTACATACATTGGTAGTGTGTCCTTCTTTAAGACAGTTAAAGCAAACAGGTTTGAATTTTTTCTTACCTTTTCCTTTGAGTGTCGGTTTCTTCTTTGATGCTTCAGCATTTGTTCCTGAGGATTCTCCTTCCTCATGTCCAGAGAAACCAAGTCCATTGGTATTCTTTACTGGCCTAGATGACTCAAGCTTTTGCTCTAGCTTAACAGTACTTTTGCTGAACTTAGCAAGTATTTCCTTTGACTCAGAGAGTTCTTTGGAAATAGCAGTATTTGTCTCCATTAGGCTTGCATTTTCAGAGATGGCTATGTTCAGTTCATCTTGTACTCCTTTTTCCATTCTACTCTCATGAAGGTGAGCAATCAGTGCACTAATCTCTTGTTTCAACTTGGAGATCTCATGATCTCTGTCCTTCACCAGATCTCCAGCTTTCCTCCTGTTCTCAAGCTCTTGACTAAACCGGATAGTCAGTCCTTCTAACTCCTTTCTCAGGTTGGAGTTTTATTCATTCAACTTATTTACTTCTGCTATCATGGCTTCCATATCTGCTTCATCTGCAGAACTATTTTCAGATAGCTCCATCAGCTTTTCTGCATGTTCTCTCCTTTTTGCTTGAGATGCCTTGTATTTGACCATAAGATCATCATAGGCTTGCTCAGACTGAGTGAGCTGTTGAGTAAGTTCCCTCAAGGTGTATTCCCCCATATCTCTTTCCAAGTGGTTAAACTTATAGAAAGGTAGGATTTGATACCAATTGATGAATACTAAGAGGGGGGGGTGAATTAGTATGCCAAAAATCTTTGTACTTAAACACTTAAATAGTCTGAAGATGAACCGGTAAAACAGTTTAACAGATAGACTGATTACTACACATGCAAACCAAAATGCAAATAAAGCATTCACCCACAATAGCAATACAACCATAACACAATATATTTGACATGGAAACCCAAATGGGAAAAACCACGGTGAGATGGAACTCACAAGTCACTATCTGCAGAATAGAAACCAAACTGGTTAAGGTCTTACAATGTTCTTCACCAGAACAGATCTTGTTAGGAATCTCAATCTCTGTTAGGAGATAAGTCCGATTAAAGACTACCTTGCTAGAGGATTTTAGATTCATAGAGGTGAACCACCTTGTTAGAGGATTTTACAAAGGCTTTTGGGCCTACCCGGTTAAGGGCTACATACTTGTCAAAGATGTGAGTAATCAACAAGTGTTTGATCTATCTAATAGCACAAACTGCTTGGTTAGATCCAGTATTGCTCACAGTTAATGCATTCTAGCATTACTTCAGTCTTCTCTATCTCTCTCTCAATTACATCTTGATCTTCCTAGATAAGATTGCTCTTACAACAACTCTACAACCACCTTAAACCCTAGCACGACATTAACCTTTTCAGCAACAACTTAAAAACCCTAGACATGATGTCCTTTTAAAGGAATCTGATTTCATGTCGGTCCAATAGGATTACATTACAATTTACTAGGTTCAATGAATCTAGACATACTTAGTAACACGACACAAAAAGCACCGTTAGTGTGTCAGCACCGTCAAACAATCGGTGGACTGGTAACTCATCACAAAATGCCGGTTGGTAACTCATCACAGAGTATTACTGGTTAATACAAAATACTGGTTGCCGGTTTGACAAAAATGAAGACTGGTAAGAATGTGTTGTGCCACTTTGCTCCCTCGTACCGTTTGAGATCAACGAACCGCTTGGGGTCAACATGCCGCTTCAGACCGGGAAACACATTTTGCAAAATCACCAATAGTCTAAAGACTAGAATACAACATACCAGTTGGAACAGATACCGGTTGAGCTCTAGCTCATACATATAAAGGGGATATCAATGCAAGTGTGTGTCCATCAATGACAATCACAACATAAACATCAAAAATGCCAATAGTGATCTCATATGGTGAATTAAAAATGGATCAAGAAAAGGTGAGTGCCATATTGTCTTGGCCTACACCTAGGACAATGAATGATGTTAGGAGTTTCCATGGCTTATCTACCTTCTATAGGAAGTTTATAAGAGGCTTTAGTCATATCTGTGCCCCTATGCTTGATACAATAAAGGGAGGACAAAAGTGCAGGTTTAGTTGGACAGAAGAAACAAATAATTCTTTTGAAACATTGAAAAGAAAAGTTGCAGAACAACCGGTCCTTGCCCTACCTGACTTCAACAAGATCTTTCAAGTAGAATGTGATGATAGTCACATGGCCATTGGAGCAGTGCTCAGTCAAGAAGGAAGACCTATTTCTTTCTTCAGTGAGAAGTTGAATGAGGCAAAGAGAAGATATTCATCTTATGACCTAGAGATGTATGCTCTAGTCCAATCATTGAAAAAGTGGAGACACTACTTGCTACCAAAAGAATTCATAGTTTTCATAGACAATCAGACCCTTAGCTTCATAAATAGTCAAGAAAAGTTGAATCACTAGCACATGAAATGGGTAGAGACCCTACAAGCTTTCACTTTCATTCTTAAGCATAAGAAAGGAGTCAAGAATAAGGTGGCAGATGCTTTGAGCAGAAGAGTCCTAACTACAAATCAAATTCAGTTGGAGAGTGTTGGAATAGACTCTTTGAAAACCATGTATGAAGATGATGAAGATTTTGGAGAGGCCTACAAGGTATGTACTTCATTTGATGAATAGTTTCATGTTGAGTATTCTGAATTTTTGATTCAAAATGGATTATTGTTTAAGGGTGCACAACTATGCATACCCAAATGCTCTATGAGAATAAATATCATAAAGGAAAAACATTGTGGAGCAATGGCAGGACATTTTGGTCTTGACAAGACATTAGATTTGGTAAAAAGACACTATTTTTGGCCCAAACTATAGATAGATGTTAGGATATTTGTGGAGACATGTGTGATCTGCCAAAAGGCAAAAGGAAAGTCCACCAATGCAGGTTTATACCAGCCTTTAACCATACCTTCAAGACCATGGGAAAGCATAAGTATGGATTTTATTTTAGGATTACCTAGGACAAGGAAAGGATATGATAGTGTTTTTGTAGTGGTGGATAGGTTTAGTAAGATGGCACATTTCTTGCGATGCAAAACCACTTGTGATGCTTCTTATGTAACAGATTTTTTCTTTAAGGAGATTGTCTGAATACATGGTTTACCTTTGACCATAGTCTCTGATAGGGATGTAAAATTTGTTGGTCACTTTTGGAGGACCCTTTGGAAGAAACTTGATACAAATTTATCCTTCTCCTCAGCCTACCATCCCCAAATAGATGGTCAAATTGAAGTTGTAAACAGATCACTAGGGAATCTCTTAAGGTGTTTGACTAGACAACATGGAGAAAGGTGGGATAGTATACTGTCTCAGGTAGAATTCTCCTATAATGATACAGTGAATAGGAGTACCGGTAAGTCACCTTTTCAGATTCTCTATGGCATCCACCCAAGGGGTGTGTTGGAGTTGAGAGAGATACCTCAAGGAGAACCCATTAGTGAAGATGGAGAAACCTTTTCTACTGCTATACAAGAGATCCATGACCAAGTGAAGACTCATCTTCACCAATCTGTAGAAAGATATAAATCCCACGCTGACAAAAAGAACATAGATGTTCAGTTTGATGCAGGAGACTTGGGTGTGGGTTCACTTGAAGAAGGAAAGACTTCCAAAAGGAAGATACACAAAACTGATGCAAAGAAAGATTGCCCCCTACCAAATCTTGAAGAAATGTGGTTCAAATGCTTATGAACTTCAACTACCATTTGATCTTGGTTTTTAACCTATTTTTAATGTTTGTGACTTAACTCTCTATAAGTGTAGTGTTGATGCAGACGAAGACACAATGCAAGATATTGCTGATGATGACATTCCTAAACATGAACCACCAAAGTTGCATAAGGTTCTAGATACTAAGGTTGCCAAGAAAACCAGGAGTAAAGTTTACTTGGAGTATTTAGTGGCTTGGAAAGGACAACCTGATACTAAAGCAATCTGGATGACAAAGCAACAGAGCAAAGATCATAGTGCAGACCTCCAGACTCTCATCTCAAGTGGACTTGAGATTTCTTCTTCCGGGGAGTATGGTGCAGGAGCACCTCATCAAACCCTTCAAGATGACATGAAAGACTCTGATAAGGGAGGATAAGGCATTAACAATGTCTTTAGGATGTTTTTTTTAGGTTTTTAATCATGCATTATATGTTTGTAATAATGAATCCCATCTTGTGAGCCAAACTCCTATTTTGGCATTTCTATGAGCCAATTAGGAATTTTGGACAATAGGGATCCAATGTGTTGGTTTTGAGTGTTTTAAGATGTTTTAGGAGGGTTTGAACTTGACCCAAGGCATTAGGAGGTGAAAGATGATATTTTGACAACTTTTGCAAAAGTTGTCAAAAGTTGTCATGAGCAACTTTTATGCACTTTTTGCATTTTGTAATTTGAAACTTCTCCAATGGCTCTAACCTCTTGATTTTTTGTTGAGAGAAGTTGAGGAATGGTTTATACACCTCGAGGATCCAATTTCCAAGGGGGTGATTGTACGAAGAAGAATCCTGATGCAAACAAACTAATAAAATTCTAAGTTTTCCTACAATTCCAGAGTGTTTGGTCCGTGGTGTGATTCTGTACGGATTGGGAACCATTCCCAATAATGTGATTTAAATTGAGAGGAGAGTTGAATCTATTTTGGTTTTTATTTGGAGACTTGATTGTGTGTGTTTCTCCTGACATTGAAGTTTTGCTGTAGGTACCCGAAAAACCAAGGTCCTTGGGTTTTTCCTCATTCATGGCTATATCTTGCACTTTACCAATCTGAGGCTCATGGGATTTGGTGAAAGGAAAGTATGGTCAATTTATTTTATATTTCTAATAGTGTTTTTTAGGAGGATCAAGGGAGAGAAGTGTTTGAAGTGACCCTAGGTAGACATCTCTATGTGGCTACCTAGACCTTGAACAAACAAAATCACCTTGTGTGCAAATGGCGATGCTTCTAGGTGTGTAACCCTGGAATCCCTATTGGTTTATGTTTTCCAACATGCCCATGGGATTGTAACCCACTAGTTCATTCATCTAAACATAGTTGTTTCACAAAAGATACCTAATTAGCCCTTCTAAGACAGTCAAATTCCTACCGGCAAAGACCTTTAATTTCTAGACCTTGACCCTTCCTTTTGGGGACTTGTATAACTTTCAGAAGGGTTTCAAAATCCATAATTTTTTACCAATGTGTTTGGGAAAATCTGAATTGAAGGTCCCTTTACCCGCTAAATAGGGCTACAAGCGACTAGGCCTAATTGAGTGAGTTTCTTAAGGAATTAGTATGTACCCTTGCCACCGGTACTTTGTTTGAACTTGGGGAGTTTTGTATGACCCAAAACCTGTGTGAAATTGATTTGTAATCCTTGGGGGTACCATGGAGTGTGTTGTAGTAAGATACCCCTAATTGAGTAAGAGAGGGTCTTGGAGATGTTGAGAAGATTGTACTAAAGTTGTAGAGCCTTGCCTTGATAGGATCCCATCAGGGGTCAATGTCGTACATTTGGTAGTGTTTGGTAGGTAACAAGGAGGGCTCTACATCAATGAGTAATAGGATAGTCCATATAAAGGAATCTCTGAGTAGATGTAAGATAGTAGGGTAGTCTCAAAGGTAGGGATGGGATCAAACATTTTGAAGTTCATAACAGAGATATGATTTTATGGAAGGAAAGTCAATACATGAAAGAGAAGATAGATCAGTGAGCCCCTTGGTAGCTACCCCTAGGTCACATAACAGAGCCTAAAATAAAGTCTGCCAAAGATTCAAGTACAGTGATCTTCAAAAGAAAATCAATGGTAGAAGCGTAAATGATACTAGTTACAACACACAATTATGGATAAGAACAGTCACGTGGAATATTTTTACAATACCATAGCTACCAGACACAATAGTATAAATTCATATTCCTAAGCCATAGATGCAATAAAAACCACATTAAATAGTCAACATGTACGAAGCACAACGAGCTCTATGAAGGGTGCATGTGACAATTATGATCTAAGTGTCGAGAAAAGAAAATGATTGTTAAAAAACTGCATGACAATATATAGTGGTATGCTAGCAAGAGTAGTTTTAATCTCTAATAAAGTCATAGAGCACAATATGGTAAAAATAAGCCATCGAGAAATGAGTTCAAGCTACAATGGCAAGGTCGACAGTATAGAGAAGCCTATGAAGATGTTTCAACCCATACATAACAAGGAATGAGTAGTCCACCAAATACAAAATAAGAACAAAGTTCTTAGACCTTTCAACCAACATGAGACATTCCATTTCCTCAAAGGATGAGACACAATGAGATGGTTGCCATGATCAATCAAAGACTTGGACAAAATAACCAAATATGAGAAAGGAAAGTAGCATGACAACCACAACAAGAAGGCAATGCTCAAGGATCCCTGTCATAGTCATGATTGCAATACATGATAGGGAAAAGATAGTGGAATGGATTTGAAAGACCACAAATAGTTCCCTATAACTATTATTAAGATAGATCTCACATTTCCAAAATGCAGATTTGCAATCTCAGACCTACGAAACAAATTTCAAGACAAAGGTGTATAGTGGATAAATATAATATTAGTATAGAGATCATAGTCACAGAGTGGTAAGAGCAGTCTTACTAAGCATAATGATAGTTATTACCATAGATAAGATTCATGTCCTCATGACCAAATCAAAGAGATCATGGTTATTGAAGAATTCATTATTAATATATTTAACTATCAAGATCAAGTACAGTTGTAGCAAATAGTCAAAATACCTTGAAAGAGATAATGTATTGTCAAAGGTTACAAAAGGTATTGGTCATCACCAGTATGAAATGCAATGACAATAATAGAAGGTACTTTTAATATTATTGATCATAATGTATGTACAACTATTAGTGATGAGCATAGATTTGAACAACAAAGGAGAGCATCCAAGAATCATCGGCCACAGTGAGAATATTCAGTCATAGGAGCAGTCCTAATATAGTCCAAAAGCCATAAAATGCTCATACAGAAAATATGTAAATAAAGAGCAACATTTAGAAGTTGAAGTGTAGAAAGTATGTAAAGGGTTGAATTATAGTCACAAGATGTGAGAACTGTGACATTCAAGGTTATCAAAGAATATATGAAAAAGGTGTTGAAGGACACAGTCACAACACTTCAAAACATCATACCTAGAAGGTTGTGTGACAATGATACAACATTGAAAATGATCATTGAAGAGAGAAAGCATAAATCTGTGTATGAAGCTGTTAGAGAAGCTTTCAAGAAGCCACTAAGGAAAGTCAAAAGACTATTAAAATGGTGAATAGGCCTTGTGGCCATTAATCAAAGGCATATTTTGAACACAATGCATTATGACAACTCCCAAATAATAACATGTTTCTCTAGAAAGATACACATAACATGAAAAGATAGTGAGTAAAGGGAATTATTGCAGTTATAGATAGGGCAACCACTCTGAATCATCATAAGATGGTTTGTGCTTTTGAGTTGAATTTCAAGTTTAAATCTCACATTTATGTTGTGCATCAAATAAGAGTCCACACAATCAATAAATATCCTCATGTTTTAGTTCAAGAGGGAGTTTGAGAGAGAAAGAGGTGGACTTCTTAGTTACCTTCAGTTTGAGCCTAAAAAGGAGGAGATTATGATAGCTAAGGATTAGTTCCACATTAATTTTGACCCCTCATGTGTCACATATCAATTGAGAAGAACTTTGGGCCTACCAAACTTGAGTTTATTTCAGTTTTGGACACCTTTTTGCATGACCTTTTCTCAAATCCGACCCCAATCCCAAAAATCATGCAAAATGGATATTAAAACAAGATGGAGGATAAAAGTTCAAGATAAGATTAGAATAAAGACTTTTAGTTCTAGTTGAGTTCATGAATGAAGAAGGAGAGTTCAAGTTTAGTTCCATCCTCGGTTCATTTCAAGACTTCTTTCCTATAAGTCTTCTTCTCTTCTATATTCTTCTCTAGTTCTTTTCTCTCTCTTCCTTTTGCTATCAACAACAAGGCATGAAGATATTAGAGCTCATTATGAAGCATTTTTCAGTTTGTAGCAACATTCCTTTTATGATAAAAAAAGAACAATAGTTTCCCCTCTCATTTCTTCTTGTTTTCTATAATCAATGGATGATTTTAAATGCGATAACTGTGATTTAATTCTGAATCCTTAAGTTCTATTTCATTCAATCAAGGTTAGAACAAGAAAGTTCATTTTTATTGCAGGTCATAGGTTATTTTATTGGATTCTAATAAGTTGCAATTGTGAAAATCTCTGATTTTCCTTTAAACAAACATTTAGACCAAGTCTTTCATATAAAATATTGATGCAATAGATGATTCAAATGAGTTGTGGTAAACAAAAGTGTCTTATTTGAGACTGATTGTGGATTAAAGTAGGTGATTAGACTTCTCAAATATTTGGGGCATCACCTCTTAGGATAGGTTTCAATTCAAGCAATTCTTCCTATTCCTTTTCCCATCAAGTTTAGTTTGCAGGAGGTTCATCAACGAGAACTAGCTCACTCTGGAGGTTGATTTCCATCATAGCCAACCCACAAGCCTAGAAATCATCCCATGTTTCACAAGATTGCTGAGATTTCAACCTGAGCATCACAGGTGCAATCTTGGTGACAACAAGAACTAATACTAGAAAAGAAAAACAAATTCTAGATGAAAAAAACACCTAATTTTAGTTTAAATGAGAAAGTAATTAAAGGACCTATTTAATAAATAATTGTATAGTTGTCCTAATTACTCCAACATGAGAAAAGGTACACTTTTGTTGAAAAACATGTACTTGTTATTATTAAGAGCTTAAAAAAGTTCAAACATATCGTTTCTAACAACAAGGTTTGCTTAATGGTTTCTCACCCTAGTATTAAACAATTTTTGCTAAGTAAAGACTTGAATGAAAAAAGGGCAGGTTGGATTACCAAATTCATGGAATATGATGTTGAAATCAAGGTGAATAAGCTGGTTAGAGACAAGGGTTTGTGTGACTAGCTAGCTAATGGATCAAAGAACAATGAAGAGCTTGAAAAGGAGGTTATCTTAGTCCTTGAAAATGACTCCCAAATAGTTGCAAGTACTCTTTAAATATGGGTGAAAAGATATAGTCAATTTCCTAAAAAATGGCAAGTATCCATATGATATAGATAAAGAGAAAGGAAGGTATTACATGCTGCAATCTATCCCATATATAATTTTGAATGGAATACTTTTCAAGAAAAAATTCAAAGGAGGGGTTCTTAGGTGTATTGAGAATAACTAAGTCGATAAAGTTGTGCATAAATTTAATGAGGGATTGGTTGTTGGAAAATTTGCACCAAGAACAACAATACTTGAGATTATGAAAGTAGGCTATTATTGGCCTATTTTGTTCAAAGGTTCACACTAATGGGTAAGGAAATGCAATAAGTGTCTTTTTTTAGAAAATATCCCTTTGTAGCCCATTCAGTTTGAACAACCTTTTGTGAAGTGGAGATTGGACTTTATTAGAGCGAATGATCCTCAAGTGTGGGCCACAAGCATGTGCTTACATTTTTTAGCTATTTCACCAAGCAAACAAAAGATATATCACTCAAAAGACAAATGACTCTATTGTCCTAAGTTTTTATGAGGACTTGATAACAAGGTTTGGTATTTTCAAGTCTATTATTAAACATAATTCTTTAACTTTTGTAGAAACAAAAATAGCTGATTGGGTTGTTATTAATGGTGTTTATTTAAATAATTCATATAAATACAATCCTCAAACAAATGGCCAAATCGAGCCTACAAATAATATCCTTATCAATATTATCAAAAGAACAATTGAAGAAAACCAAAGAGCATTGCATAGTAAACTAAAATCAACACAATGGGTTGATAGGATTATTGTGACAAGATTGTGCATAATGATTTTAAGGTTATGGTTGAACTTGGTGGGTGAATTTAGTTTGTATCATGATAGAAAATTGAGTATCATGAAGTGCACTTTTAACTTTTAGGATTAAAAATTGTACTTAATGAAAATTCATTAAATTACATCAATGGTTTAAATTCTACTTTAAATCAACACTCTTAGATTACTAATATGCTCTAAATATTCTCCAAGTCTAGGAAGTAAAAATAAAAAATTGCAATATAAAAATCGTCATCAAACAATTTTGGTGACATGAGCTATGATAGCCCTGATGATAGGATCTATGTCAACCTGATTGTAATTATAGAAAATACACTAGTTAATTCCAAGAATATAGTCTTCTTTGAAAACTTATCACGCCACAAATTCACATAGCATAAACTCAATTAAATTAATTATCTACTATAAAAATTATACCTTACAATAAAAATAAAATAAAATAAAATACCATCAATCAGTGGCTAAGGATTGGACCTTACTTCCTAATTGATCGATTGGATAGAGAAATCAACAAATTCATTAAGTCAACTTCAAACAATTTGATAATAGTATTATGATTATATTACCTTTCAGTTGAGAATGTTATCACATGAGAGGGCTTATATAGCATTCGTACCAAAAAAAGGGATATATATATATATATATATTTCCCATTATTTGAAATTGTATGGTTACGAATACATTAATTAGTTCTAAAAATAGTGAAATGGCCTAAGACCACTATTCTCCTAACGATACTAAACCGATTTACTATAAAGATATCAACAATATTAATTTACAGTTTGAAACAAAAAGGATTACAACAATCTTCTCAAGCAATCTACATCATTCCTTCTCACTGCTATAGGAACCCTATTTTCACACAACCACCAAAATTAATACTAGATAACTGGTTATTTTCTAAGGTATATTTTATTCTTTCACCATATCAATTAACTTCTAATTCTATAAAGTTATTATGGCAATTTAGGAGGAAAAAGGTTAAAATGTAGGCTAGAATAAATCGAAAACTAACTGAAGATATTGCATGTCCTCATGCACTACTTATAGACTTAGGCTAGATAACTGTCAATTTCTAGACTAGTACTATTATTTATTTAACCCAATTGTATTTCAGATTTTGAATTATCTATTGGTGCTTTGCCATTGGTATGTAGTCTATTATGATGTTTTGCTCCAGAAAAGCCTTCAATTTTTTGACTATTTGTTAATATTATTCTATGGATACAAATTTTGCAATGATCCTCTCTTCCCATGAGGCCTTCAATTTGTCAAGTATTTTTTGTTGTTCCTCCAAGTTTATATAGGCTGCCATATCTAGTTTTTGATTCTTAACCAGTTGACCCATTTGGTACCTTAATCTCTTCAACTCCTTAATTTGTTGTTGAATTTTACTGTATTCTTGTTGTAACCATCCTTGGAGGGGTTGAACTTGTACTTCCAACTGATGTACCCTGGTCTGTAGAATATGAATTTTGTTTCATTGTTTCTCAATTATTTATTTCATACTAAATTCTTCTAAAATATGTGAATCTTCATGTGATGTCTATTTGACAATATTATGTTGGAAACTTGAGTTGTCTGAAAGTGAATGTTTTGGTATTGTTGTGTGCTCTGGTGAAGATGTTGAGGTATTTTTGGAAGGTTGGTGTAGTGGAAGTTTCAATATGGAAGAAATAATATTTATGCAGGAAAGAGTTTTTAATGTTCCCATGGAAGAATTCTTTGCATTTCTCTAGTATGTGAAGAGTATGGAGTATGACTCTTGCTATAATATTTATGATCTATGTATGTTGTACTATCAAGTCTATAGGTCCTCTATTGCTTAAATGGCAGAATTGGTTATTGTTGTTCTTGATAGTGAGGCTATCTATCAAAACTAGTCTAGAGACTGATTTGTGGCTTTTGGATATGTGGATTCAAGTTTTGTGGTTTGAAGGACATGTTTATTTGGTTTGTGCAATGTTTTAGTTTAGTTTTCTAGTGATGATTTTATGATGTTTTGAGTTTAGTACTATTAGCTAGTTTTTTTTTCGGTTGACTATGGTGGTGTATCCTATCTAGATCTTGTCCTTTTGGTTTGGATATGATTTAGTGGATAATTTTGAAGGTTGAAATGGGTCTCACTATGGCGTGTGTAGATGTGCATTAAGCTTTATGCACTGGGAGATATTTTTGGGTCAACTGGTTGGCATGCTACTTTGTTTGTTTACATGTTTTATTTGATGTCAACGTTGTAGGATGTATTAGTGTGTGCGGTTCATTGGAATCATTTGGTAAGGAAATTTTGTGATGTATTTGGGTCATGTCCATCTATTGGAGTGAACCAAAATAGATATTTTAGGTTTCAATGTCCCAATTTATGCAATATTATTTATCGTCTATGGTTGACCTAGCTAAGGGTCTTACTAAATAATCTTGTATATAAAGGAGTGTGGATGTGTGAGTGAAGGTATGGATATGTGTGAATCAATATGTAGTAGATGTGAATGGTTTACAAATAGATTTTATGTTGGATATGTGTGAAAGTCAGTTGTGAAAAGATTTGAGGATGATATCTTAAGTATATATACATACATATATATATATATACATATATATATATATATACATACATAAATACATACATACATACATACATATATGTATGTACATATATGTATATGTATATGTATATGTATATGTATATATGTATATATACACATATGTATATATATACATATACACATATATGTATATTGTTGGTATTATGGATGTGCTGCATTAGTTTTGTCATTGATGTCAACACTTATCCTTCTGGAGATCTACATTGTTGATTTGGCACTATGGTTATATTGGTTTACTGTTGAACCGACACATTGTGTTCACCGGCAAGTTCAATGACTTATGCACAGTCACCGGTATATTGTTCACCGATAGGTTATATGGTTCACCGACACTGATGATGACTTGCTATCATTTGGAGATCACTTGATTATGTCAAAGACATGGTTTGGATACTTGGTTTTGATGTTTTGGTTATTGGTCTAATTGGGTTGACATATTTGTTGTTACCGGTAGATTTGGCCTAGGTTATGAACTGGTATGCGTTATCTATTCCAGATCATCATGACTCATTATGGAGATGATTTATTAATTGAATATTGTTGTTAATGTATTGAGCCAACATGATGCATTGCATCAAGACTTATTTGTAATTGATTTTATTGTAATATTCTTAGTGAGCCGACCTACACATCTGGTCTTACATTTTGTATATATGTAAGATCTCATTTGTGAGATATAATATGGGATATGGTATGTAAGGTTATGGTATGGTATTGTAACATGGTATGTGCAAATATTGAAGATCATATGAGAAGACCATAGAGAAGGTTCAAGGAAGGTTTGAAGGTGTTTATCAGAGCTTAACTGGTATGGAATCCAGCATTGGAGATGCTATTTTGAGCACTACATTATTCTAGGATTTAACCATCCAACTGTAGTCATTGCAACTCCTATTTGAGCAGTGTGCTCTAGGCAGTTGGCCTTTCTGCATGTGCAGACCCCATTTGTATACACATATTATTTGCAGTAGTATCATCTGATTGTGGGTAAGGTTTCCCATAGTGGTTTTCCCCCTTACAGGGTATCCACATCAAAATATTCATGTTATGTGTTGTGGATGTTGTTTCTCTTTCTGTTTCATGCATTAAGTTTCATTGGTATTGATATTAATTGTTATTCTGTTAACTGACATTAAGTTTGGTTTACTGGTATTAAGTATCAAGTTTGATTAAGTTATATTTGGGTTGAAATTCACTGACAATTGATTCATCCCCCCCCCTCTCAGTTGCCTTCTGGTTCCTAACAATTGGTATCAGAGCTAAGTTCTCTTTTTGTAGAAGCCTAACAGCTTGAGGAGATCCTATGGCAACTAACATTTTCAGGAAGGATAATCCTAAACTTGATGGAACTAACTATGGTATATGGAAGATAAGAATGAAGACACATATGAATTGTATTGGAAGAGACATATGGGAAGTTACAAAGAATGGCTATGTTGGTCCTACAACGAATCAACCTAATCCACCAACATTGGGTAAAGATCAAGAAAATGATTGCAAAGCAAGAGAAGCACTTTTGAGTGCATTATCAGATCAACAAATCATGGCATTATCAAACCGATCTACTGCTAAAACTATTTGGGATAAATTGGAGACATTGAATGAAGGAGATACCACTGTCAAAATTGCAAAACTAGAATGTTACCAGGCCAGGTATGAAAATTTGAAAATGGAAGAAGATGAAAGAATTTTTTCTTTTATGGAAAGAGTTAATGAAATTGTTTTAGGAATACAATGTTGTGGAGGATCCTTAAGTGAAGATGAAATTGTTTCTAAAGTTTTAAGAGCTTTGCCACCGACATACAAAATGAAAGTAACTGCTATTAATGAGTTGAGAACAATGCCTAATACATCAGTATCTAGAGATACCTTGGTTGGAAAACTTTCAGCATTTGAGCTTGAGGAATTTGGTCCTTTTGTTAGGATTCCCAAAGATACTGAGAGGGGGGGGTGAATCAGTATCTAACCGGTTAATGGATTTTCTAAACTTATTAAATGAATTGCATTCCAAAATAGTATATCGGTAAACAAGAATTAATGTAGTAAATAAGATCAGTAAACACAACATAGAAAGCACACCATACCACAATATTTTTAACGAGGAAACCCGGTGTGGGAAAAACCTCAGTGGGATTTGTAACCCACAATATTCGCTCACTGGCCAATAAGTGAATATTACTAATACAATAGGGGCCTACACATGTAGGAAGACCAACTGCCTAAAGCTCACTACTTAAATACAAAAAGGGAAGTCTCACTAACTTATAAAAGTGGACTATGTAAATCCAATGTCATGTACTGCTTCAGTTCAGCATCTGCTATGCCAGGTTCAGTACCGGTTTAAGCTCATACAACTTCCATAAAAAAACCTTATTCCAAAATATGCTTTAATATTCGCATCTGCCTATTACATTCCTTCCATGTATTTTTCGCTTCTTCCAAATGATTTACAAGATCTCATACTTATATGAGTCCTAATACAATTCGCCTTGTCGGCTTACAAAAAGATTTTACAATTAAATACAAAATACAATAAACAAAATCCTGTCGGCCAGGGTGCCGGTAAACATCTTTGCCGGTGTCTGTGCCTGTGTTGGTGTTTGTCAGTGCCATAGGATTGTAAGGTTGCCATCAATGACAATACCTTCAATCACCTACAATTTCTCATTGGAGTGTGCATTTGCCAACAATCTCTCCCTTTGACATTGATGGCAACACTTATGAGAAAAATCCAAAATTGTATCCAAAAAGTGTTGTCCAAAAATCTTACCAAAACTGTGTGCTCCCCCTGAGCAGATGATCTTTTCTATCTTACTCCTTTTTATCATCCTCTACTACCCCCCCTTTGGCATCAATGGAAAAGGCTGTCATTCAATGTCAATTGAGTGTAGTTCCTGTCTTGATCCCTGTAACCGGTTGGTTACAATCTGATATAACTCTGCTTAAGAAAAAATTAGGCTGTTATAGAATCTCTCACTATCCTTCAGTGCTGCTTCTGTCCTCTGGATTGTACCAATGAGTATGTGCATTTTCTCTTCCGGTGTCTTAAGTCCTAGAACAAGAGCCTTAGAAATCTCTTTTCTCAAAGAGATGAGGATGTCTAGTTTAGGACCTAGTCTACATTTCAGTTCCTTTGCCTTAAACTTTAATTTCTCCTTGTCTTTTTCAAGTTTTTCAATTTTCTCTTCAAAGCCGGTAATTTCTTGTTCTACTACCAATATGGAGTTTGATGAACCTATTAAATTATTAGCAATGTCATTGATTTCCTTTTGAGCTTTGTTGATCTCTTTATCTATATCCTCTGTCAAAATGTTTGTCTTACATGTGTCTCTGTACAATTTCTTGAAGTCCAAAATTGTCTTTCCTAGTGCTGGTAATAATGTATCAATATGTTCCTTACTCTTCTTTACTGTCTCCTCAAAGAAGTTTTCCTTCTCTTTATTCATTTTCTCTCTGAAAGTATCCTCATTGATTTGATCAATTGTTAGAAGATTGTCGGTTATGTACTTAGACAATGTGTCTAATTGGCCTAAAGAATCTTTATTCTCTATGTTACACTTGGGTGCAATCATCTTCAAAATTGGTATGGTGTCATTAATTGCCTTATATGAAAGTGCATTGCAATCAGTTATTTTCTTAATTGAATCAAGCAATACCTCTGTTACATTGATTGGCCGGAATTCTGTTAGTGAAGAATCAGATGATTGACCAGTTGTCTTAACAATCTATAATCCAACAGTGTGAGGAACCTCTTTGCTTATGGTGACCTTTGGTAGGTCAATTTGAGTCTGCATTTCTACAAGAAAGGGTTTAGGTTTCTCAGCTAATGTCGGTGGCACAGTCTCAGTCTGAACCTTTAGCTCATCCTTCTTCTCTTCTGATTTCTCAGTATGTACCTCAGTCTGTTTCCCAAATCTTTCTACTGCCGGTTTTTCTGATTGTGACTATGTGTTTTCGACCGGTTTCTCTGTGTTTACCTCTGAAATGTCGACAACCAGTATCTCAACAGATTTTTCATTTCTATCAGTTCCCGGTTGCTCAGTAGATACATCAGTATGTACACTAGTGGTATTTGCCTTTCCTGTTTCCAGGGAATCAGTTGTCTGTTCAATTTGTTGTTCGGTCCCAATTTCAATGTTTCCAACTGTATCCTCAATATTTGTCTCAACTATAGTGTCTTCTACTAGTGGCTCAGTTGCCACATCTCTCTTCTCACTTGATTCCTTATCAACCACAATGTTGACTTCCTATGTGTTAATATTCATTGTATATAACACCTCAGAATCAGGATTTGTGTCGTCATTTGTTGTCTCCATACTCTTTGTTGCCAGTGGTGTATCAACATTTTGTGCCGGTGGAGTATCAGAAGGAGGTGGGGGTAAGTTATCTATCACCTTTATACTCGGAGGACCACCTACCTTACATTTACCCTTATCTTTGTCCTTTTCTTTTTGATAGACTTTAAAATTCTTTGGTCTCTTAAGCTCTTCTTGTTTCTCTTTCTCAACAAAGAGTATATCCCACTTGTCTACAGTTTCTTCTGATATCTCATTAACTCTGCCAGCCATTAGTGCTACATGTCGGTGACCGGTTGAAAATACTATTCGGTTAGCCTCAATTATCAGTTCATCAATTTCTTCTGTTGAATTTACTGGGTGAGCTGCAAGAAGTTTCTCTACCTTCATCTTTTTATCCAATTCAACAATTTCTACTCTCCTTGCTTCTAACCTTCTATACAAATCATTGGGTAAATCATCTACAACCTCAATCAAAAATTTCTTGTAGATATCCAAGTGCAGGATAACACTGTTTTCAATGCTTTCCTTTTCATCACTGTTAAACGTATCATACAACTTGCTAATGTTTGATAAGTTACCATTTTTAGTTATCTCATTCAAAGGTTGTCAAGTGGAGGAACAACTTGTTTTTCTTTCCTTTTCTTTGGTGAGAGATTCTATAACATCCTAAATTTTGCATTAGCGGAGTTATATCAGATTGTAACCAACTGATTACAGGGATCAAGACAAGAACTACACTCAATTGACATTGAATGACAACCTTTGTCATTGATACCAAAGGGGGAGTAGTAGAGGATGAGAAAAAGGAGTAAGACAGAAGAGATCATCTGCTCAGGGGGAGCACACAGTTTTGGAGCACACGGTTTTGGTAAGATTTTTGGACAACACTTTTTGGATACAATTTTGGCTTTTTCTCATGAGTGTTGCCATCAATGACAATAATTTCAATCACCTACAATTTTTCATTGGAGTGTGCATTTGCCAACACATTTTTCTACAATTAAGATAGATTTAGCCTTCAGAGCATCATCGTCATCATCTGACAAATCTGATTGGAAAACATTATATACAAAAGAACTTAAAGATATCAGAAGGGAAAATAAAGAACTTGAAGCACTATTTGCAAGGAAAATGCCTAAAGGTCCAATTGGAAGTAAGTATGAAGGTAAACCACCATTTAAATGTTTTAATTGCAATAAAGTTGGTCATATAGCATCTAGATGTCCTGACAGACATGCAAGATTGAGAGAGGAAGCTAAAAGAACATATAAGCCTAACCCTGAATATCAGAGATACAGATTTAAGAAGAACAAAGACAAATCTTGTTACTATGCTGATGAAGGAGTTATTGATGATTCTGGTGAAGAACCGACAAACAATGGATGGGCTTTTGTTGCAATAAAAGAAGATCAACCGACACCTACTTTTCCACCGGTAGAGCAGGCCCTGGCAACTAAAATTGAAGAAAAGGATGAATGGATCATAGATTCTGGATGTTCACATCATATGGCTGGTGATAAAAGTAAATTCTTATCTTTTCAGGAATATAGTGGAGGTCTAGTAAGATTTGGTGATGATAAAGCTTGTTTAATCAAAGGAAAAGGCACTATATCTTTAGATGGTAAGCACAATACTGACAATGTTTATTATGTTGAAGGTTTGAAGCATAATCTTTTGAGTGTTGGTCAATTAGTTGAAAAGGGATTTTAGTTACAATTCAAGAATGGTAAATGCAAAATCATGAACAAAACTGGATTAGAGATTGCAACCGGTAATCAGACTAAAGATAATATCTTTCATTTGAATAACAGTGATAAGACATGTTTGATTGCACATATTGATGAAAGTTGGTTATGACATAAGAGAATTTGTCATGTGAATTTTGATTGCATTGTAAAGATCAGTTCAACTAAGACAGTAAGGGATTTACCTAAGATTTTGACACTTCATAATCTAGTATGTAAGGAATGTCAAATGGAGAAGCAAGTTAGAACAAATTTTAAGAGTATTTCTGAGAAATCAAATAATGTTCTTGATTTAATTCATACTGACTTGTGTGGTCCAACAAGGACAAGAAGTCTACAGGGAGATAGATACTTTATGCTAATGATTGATGATTATTCTAGAATGTGTTGGGTTACTTTTCTCAGGGAGAAATCAAAAGATTTTGGAAAATTCAATCTATTCAAGACAATGGTAGAGAATGAAACTAGTAAGAAAATCAAATGTTTGAGATCTGATCAAGGAGGAGAATTTACATCAAAGGAATTTAATACATTTTGTGAAATGAATGGAATCAAAAGATAACTATCAACACCCGGACACCTCAGTAGAATGGAATTATGGAAAGGAAGAACAAAACTATTCTAGAAGCAACTAGAAGCATGATATTAGAAGAAAATCTACCTCACATGTACTGGAGGGAAGCAATGAATACAACGGTTTACACTTTCAATAGAGTTCACATCAAAGGTGAAATCGGTAAGACCCCTTATGAACTATGGTTTGGTAATACTCCTACTCTTAAATACTTTAGAATATTTGGAAGCAAATGCTATATTAGGAGAGATGAGTATGTTGGTAAATTTGATCCTAGAAGTGATGAAGGAATATTTATTGGTTATTCATCTAAGAGAAAGGCATATAGATGTTTTAATAAAAGATTGTAGAAGATCATTGAAAGTGCTAATGTGAAGATAGATGAACACTTTAGAGGAAATTCAAGGTCTGTAGATTCTGAACCGATAGTTGAGATGATCATAAATGAACCTATATAGAGTGCACCAGTACAAAATGTGGATCCAGTCACACTGGCATCATCAAAGAACTCCACAGTGAATGAAGAACAACAACATGTGAATAAACCCAGGTATGTAAGACTGAATCACTCAGAAAATCAGATAATTGGGAACAAGTATCAAGGTGTTATGACGAGAGGAAGATTGACAAATGAAGAGGTATGCTTAATTTCTTAAATTGAACCAACATCTGTTACTAAAGCATGTCAAGATGAACATTGGATTAAAGCAATGGAAGATGAATTAGAACAAATTGAAAAGAACAATACATGGACATTAGCTCCCCGGCCTAAAGACAAAAATATAATTGGAACTAAATGCGTATTCAGAAATAAAATTAATGAAGATGGTAAGGTAATTAGGAACAAATTAAGATTAGTGTGTAAAGGATATTCACAGAAAGAGGGAATTGATTATAATGAAACCTTTGTATCGGTAGCTAGAATTGAGGCAGTTAGATTATTTCTTGCATTTGTAGCTCATAAGAACTATAAATTATATCAAATGGATGTAAAATATGCATTTTTGAATGGTGATCTTGAAGAGGAAGTTCACATTGAACATCCTGATGGATTTTCATTGACAAATGTTAAAGATATGGTTTGTAGATTAAGGAAAGCTTTGTATGGATTGAAGCAAGCTCCTAGAGCTTGGTATGCTATATTGGACAAATATCTTTTGAAGCTTGGTTACATTAAAGGTAATGCTAACATATGATCTGCTCATATGTTCTTCAATATTCGCACATAACATGTTACAATACCATATGGATGCTCACATCATATGACAAGGTTCAAAAGATATTTGTCCAAACACCTTCAAACCTTCCTTGAACCTTCTCTATGGTCTACTTATATGATCTTCAATATTCACACATAACATGTTACCCAGGTTCAATAATCCCCTTATTCATCATATTCTTTTTGTGTCTTTTACCGACATCTTTATACTCTTCAAATCATACTTCTCAAGATATGACAACATCATACTGAATTAGAAAATCAATTTATTGACATCAATGACAAAATAATAATATCAAGATAGTAAAACATCTTTAATCAGTTATATCCATCATCATCAACAACCTTCTCAATATCCTTATTGAAATGTCAACAATATTTCATTGTCTGTTATAACGCTATATTGCCAACAATCTCCCCCTTTGGCATTGATGGCAAAACCAATTGATTTGACCTTAAAAGATTCAGATTGTTGTGATTCTAAAATGCAGAAATGCTCTCCCCCATACATTAGACTTCTCCTCTTCTCTTCAGTCTTCTTTCCAATATGTAGTCTGCTCAGTTTTCTTTTAGTCTTCTCCCCCTATATTAGTCTTCTCCCCCTTTGACAAAAATGCCAAAAAGTAAAGAACTAAAACATAATTTCTTTCTGTAAGAAGTTATTTCCTGTTGTTGTGTATCAACTGAGTCTCGGTCAGAGCATTTGTCTTCAATTCTTGTTCCCTGTAATATTTCCTGTATATTCCTATAATAATTCCTGTACACCTTTAGAAAACATCCTAAAGGGTGTAAATCAACATCAACTCCCAAAAGATATTCGATAGAGTCATCGGATTGATGCTTTCACCGAACTCGGTCAGTGAATAGAAGATAGGGGTAGGACCCCTAACTTACTTCTGAGATATTCAAAAGTGTCCCTTGGTAGTGGCTTGGTGAAGATATTTGCTATTTGTTCTTTTCCGCTAACATACTCCAACACCACATACTCCAACACCACTTTCTTCTCTTGAGCTTATTCTCTAAGATAATGATATTTGATTGATATGTGCTTTGTCTTAGAGTGCATAACAAAGTTTTTTGAAATATTAATGGCACTAGTATTGTCACAGAATATAGTTACTGGCTTGGTAACTTTCTCATTTATATCTTCCAACAGTTGTTTGATCCATGCAATGTTGGTACAATTCAATGCTGCAGCAACGTATTCAGCTTCTGCTGTTAACTGTGAAACACATCCTTGTTTCTTGCTAAGCCAACTCACTAGTCTTTCTCCTAAAAAGAAAGCTCCTCCACTTGTACTTTTTCTATCATCAATGTTGCCTGCCCAATCAGCATCAGTATAAACTTTTAAATCAAAATCATTTCCTTTCTGATAAACTAAGCCATAATCCTTTGTGCCTTTCAAGTATCTAAAAATTCTTTTGATTGCTTTCATGTGTGTTTCCTTATGATCTGCAGAGAATCTTGCAACAATACCTACTGCATGTGTTATGTCTGGTCTGCTGTGAACAACATATTGTTGCTTTCCAATCATGGATCAGTAAAGTGTCTCATCAACAGATGCAGATTCATCATTCTTTGATAATTTACAGTTGGTAGTCATAGGAGTACTTACTGGTTTTGAATCCTCCATTCCAAATTTCTTCCAGATTTCCTTTATGTACTTGGATTGAGTAATGAAAATCTCATTTTTCATTTACAGTATCTGTAAACCTATAAAATACTTTATCTCACCGATTAATGACATCTCAAATTCTTTGTTCATTTCATTTCCAAAGTTCTTGCATAAAGAGTCATTTCCATAAAATATAATATCATCAACAAATATGGCTGAGATCAGTATTCCATTTTCATCATTCTTCATGTATATATTGTTGTTCTCACTTGTCCTTATAAAACCAATCTTAATCAAATAAGAGTGCAATCTTTCATACCATGCTCTAGGTGCTTGTTTCAAACCATATAATGCTTTGTTCAATTTACATACCTGATCTTTATTCTTGTCTTCAACAAATCCTTCAAGTTGTTCAATAAAAACTTCTTCTTCTAATATTCCATTTAGAAATGCAGATTTCACATCCATTTGATATACCTTGAAATTTTTGAAAGCAGCATAGGCCGACAATGTTCTTACTCCTTCAAGTCTAGCAACAGGTGCAAAAGTTTCACCATAATCAATTCCTTCTTCTTGAGCATAACCTTTGCAAACTAGTCTTGCTTTGTTTCGAATGACCTCTCCCTTTTCATTTAGCTTGTTTATGAAAATCCACTTTGTATCGATTACATTTTTGTCCTTCAGTCTTGGGATCAGCGTCCATGTGTCATTCTTCTTGATTTGATAAATCTCTTCTATCATAGCATTTATCCAATCTTCACTATTAAATGCCTCTTTCACTATTCTCGGTTTAAATTCAGATATCAAACATGTGTTTTGTCTCAGTTTGTTCCTTGTCATCACTGGATCATCCTTATCTCCTATAATCTAACTTGGTGCATGATGTCTTCTGACATACTTGGCTAATACAGGCTCGGTAGGCTCTGTATGATCTTCTTCATCACTTGGTAACTGGATATTCTCTTCATTTTCTTCAACAGTTTTCTCAGTAAGACTTGTCAGTTGAACATAGACAAATCTATCATAGTCTTCTGGTTCCTTGGAATTTCGTTCATCATTTATTTCTGCAAATTCATCAATTTTCACATTTGCACTTTCTACTATTTTGTTAGATGATTTGATCAGACATTTACATGCATTGCTTCTAGAAGAATAACCTAGAAATGTTCCTTCTTCACTCTTCTGATCAAACTTGCCATTTCTATCATCTTTATGAACATAGCATCTACTTCCAAAGATTTTAAAATAACTAACATTAGGTTTCTTATCATACCAAATTTCATATGGTGTCTTCAAAGTACCTTTCTTCAATTGTACTCGGTTCAAGTTGTAAACTGCTGTGCTTATTGCTTCTCTCCAAAATGTTTGTGGCACCTTCTTTTCAATCATCAGTGTTCTAGCACAATCCACAATAGATCTGTTTCTTCTCTCAGCTATTCCATTCTGCTGTGGAGTTCTCAGTGCAGAGACTTGTCTTTTAATACCATGATCATTGCAAAATAAGTTGAACTCATCAGATGTGAACTCTCCTCCTCTATCTGATCTAAGACATTTGAGTTGTCTTCCTGTTTCATTTTCAACTCTTGCCTTGTACCATTTAAACATTTGAAAAGCTTCTGATTTTTCATTTAAAAACATTACTGACATCATCCTTGAATAGTCATCCACAAATAATATGAAATATTTATCACCATAATAACTTTGAACTTTCATAGGACCACAAAGATCAGTGTGCACAAGATCTAAAATTCCCTTAGAAGTGTAAGACTTACTTGTAAAGCTTGATCTCATCATCTTACCCATCTGGCATCCTCGACACATAGCATTCTTAGGTTTTTCAAGACTCAGTAGACCTCTTACTCGGTGCTTCTTACTTATTTTGATCAGATTATCAAAATTTACATGACAAAACCTTTTATGCCATAACCAGGTATCATCTATCTTTGCATACAAACACTTATTCTGAGTTGAGTCAAGGTGAAATGTGTTACCTTTTGTTTGTGTCCCGGTAGCAGCTAACTTTCCATTCTTGTAATGAACTTTGACAATTCCCTTCTGAAATTCTATTCGATAACCTATGTTGTTTAGTTGTGCTACACTCAACAAATTATATTTCAAACCTTCATCCCAATAAACATCATTGCATCTTGCATTATCAAGAAGTGTTATAGATCCTTTACCTTTTATCGGACATGGTGCATCATTACCAAATCTAACATAGCCTCCATCATAATCTTCTAATGTAACAAACTTGTGTTTATCTCCTGTCATATGATGTGAGCATCCACTATCTATGATCCAAGAATCATTAGTGTTTATGTGTGATATTAGAGATTTTTCTTCACACCTTTCTTCATCTGATCCATCTTTAATAGCCACATAAACTACTTCCTCTGTATCAGTATCATCTGATTTATCATCATTGGATTCCTCATCAGCTATTAAGCATGTCTTTCTATCTCTTCTTCTGAAGTCTCGGTGTCCTCTATAATGATTATCTTTCTATCTGTCATCTCGGTAATCTCTCTTTTTAGTAGAATCTTTGTCAGGACAGTTAGAAGCCATATGTCCTATCTTATCACAATTGAAACATTTCAAAGGTAGTTTTCCTTTATACTTACCTTTGCCTCTCAGTAACCTTCTGGCTAATAGTGCTTCAAACTCTTCCTGCTTTCTGATTTCCTCATACAGTTTGTGTACTTCTTCCATGTTCTTCCGAAATCTTTCACTTGCTCCACTATGATCTCCTTCAGAGTACTTATACTTTCTTTCATTGTAATCATTAGATTCATCAAGATGAAAAGAACTAAATG